>NC_053026.1:294920637-295038159 GCF_003073215.2 Triticum urartu | reverse complement strand
ATAGTCATACGTGCTTATGGAAAAGAACTTGCATGACATCTTTTGTCCTACCCTCCCGTGGCAGCGGGGTCCTTACAGAAACTAAGGGATATTAAGGCCTCCTTTTAATAGAGTACCGGAACAAAGCATTAACACATAGTGAATACATGAACTCCTCAAACTACGGTCATCACCGGTAAGTATCCCGATTATTGTCACTTCGGGGTTAACGGATCATAACACATAATAGGTGACTATAGACTTGCAAGATAGGATCAAGAACTCTCATATATTGATGAAAACATAATAGGTTCAGATCTGAAATCATGGCACTCGGGCCCTTGTGACAAGCATTAAGCATAGCAAAGTCATAGCAACATCAATCTCAGAACATAGTGGATACTAGGGATCAAACCCTAACAAAACTAACTTGATTACATGATAGATCCCATCCAACCCATCACCGTCCAGGAAGCCTGTGATGGAATTACTCATGCATGGCGGTGAGCATCATGAAATTGGTGATGGAGGATGGTTGATGATGACGATGGCGACGGATTCCCCTCTCTGGATCCCCGAACGGACTCCAGATCAGCCCTCCCGAGAGGTTTTAGGGCTTGGCGGTGGCTCCGTATCATAAAACGCGATGAATTCTTCTCTCTGATTTTTTTTCTCCCCGAAACACAATATATAGAGTTGGAGTTGGAGTCGGAGAAGCTCCAGGGGGCCCACGAGGTAGGGGGCGCGCCCTAGGGGGCAGGCGCGCCCCCCACCCTCGTGGACAGGTGGTGGGCCCCTGGCCTTCATCTTTTGCAGGTATTTTTTATATTTTCCAAAAAGTTGCTCCGTGAAGTTACAGGTCATTCCGAGAACTTTTGTTTCTGCACATAAATAACACCATGGTAATTCTGCTGAAAACAACGTCAATCTGGGTTAGTTCCATTCAAATCATGCAAGTTAGAGTCCAAAACAAGGGCAAAAGTGTTTGGAAAGTAGATACGACGGAGACGTATCAAGCTATCACAAAACATATTCTCTACATGATCCACATGCATGCAAAGTTGACACTCTTCCGAAATAGTGGGATTATCATAAAATAAAGTCATAACCTCTCCAAACCCACTTTCATCAAAAATTTCATAAGATTGAACATTCTCCAAATATGTGGGATCTAAAGTTGACACTCTTCCAAACCGAATATTATTGCAAACAATATTGTCAATCTCATATTCATCATGGGGCTTAAATAAATTTTCAAGATCATAAGAAGAATCACCCCAATCATGATCATTGCAACAAGTAGTTGACATAGCAAAACTAGCATTCCCAAGCTTAGGGTTTTGCATATCATTAGCACAATTGACATTAATAGAATTTATAATAAAATCATTGCAATCATCCTTTTCATTCAAGAAGCTATCATGAATCACTTCATAAATTTCTTCTTTCAACACTTCATCACAATTTTCAGATTCACGAATTTCAAGCAAAACCTCATAAAGATAATCTAGTGCACTCAACTCACTAGCAACTAGTTCATCATAATTGGATCTCTTAAAAAGATTAGCAAGTGGATGAGGATCCATATCAATAGATTTTTAGCAAGCGAAGATGCAAGCAAATAGAGGGTACATGGCAACACAAGCAAAGATAGCAAACGAGAAAGAGAACGAAGGAAGGGTGAATAAAATGACAAATCTTTTCGAAAATCATTTTAGAAGTGGGGGAGAGGAAAACGAGAGGCAAATGGTGAATAATGTAATGCAATAGATGAGAGTTTATGATGGTTACTTGGTATGTCTTGGCTTGGCATAGATCTCCCCGGCAATGGCGCCAGAAATTCTTCTTGCTACTTCCTGAGCTTGCATTGGTTTTTCCCTTGAAGAGGAAAGGGTGATGCAGCAAAGTAGAGATAAGTATTTCCCTCAGTTTGAGAACCAAGCTATCAATCCAGTAGGAGACAACACACAAGTCACCGAATACCTGCACAAACAATCAAACAACTTGCACCCAACGCGATAAAGGGGTTGTCAATCCCTTCACGGTTACTTGCAAAAGTGAGATCTGATAGAGATAGATAAACGGTAAAGTATTTTTTTTGGTATTTTTGGTTTATAGATCGGAAAGTAAAAGATTGTAAAATAGTAGATCGAAAACTTATATGATGGAAAATAGACCCCAGGGGCATAGGTTTCACTAGAGGCTTCTCTCAAGATAGTAAATAATATGGTGGTGAACAAATTACTGCCGAGCAATTGATAGAAAAGCGCAAAGTTATGACGATATCTAAGGCAATGATCATGAATATGGGCATCACGTCCGTGTCAAGTAGACCGACTCCTGCCTGCATCTACTACTATTACTCCACACATCGACTGCTATCCAGCATGCATCTAGTGTATTAAGTTCATAAAGAACGGAGTAACGCATTAAGCAAGATGACATGATGTAGAGGAATTAACTCAAGCAATATGATGAAAACCCCATCTTTTTATCCTCGATGGCAACAATATAATACGTGCCTTGCTGCCCCTACTGTCATTGGGAAAGGACACTGCAAGATTGAACCCAAAGCTAAGCACTTCTCCCATTGCAAGAAAAACAAATCTAGTTGGCCAAACCAAACCGATAGTTCGAAGAGAATTACAAAGATATCAAATCATGCATGCAAGAATTCAAAGGAGATTCAAATAATATTCATAGATAAGCTAATCATAAGACACAATTCACTGGATCTCGGCAAACACATCGCAAAAAGGTATTACATCGAATAGATCTCCAAGAACATCGAGGAGAACATGGTATTGAGAATCAAAGAGAGAGAAGAAGCCATCTAGCTACTAGCTATGGACCCGTAGGTCTGTGGTAAACTACTCACGCTTCATAGAAAGGGCAGTAGGGTTGATGTAGAAGCCCTCCGTGATCGAATCCCCCTCCGGCAGGGTGCCAGAAAAGGTCCCTAGATGGGATCTCACGGGTACAGAAGGTTGCAGTGGTGGAAAAGTGTTTTCATGGATGCCTCTATTGGTTTGGGGATATGTGGGAATATATAGGCGCAGAAATTAGGCCAGGGTGTGCACGAGGGGCCCACAAGGGTGGGGGCGCGCCCTCCATCCTTGTGGCCACCTCGTGGCTCCTCCAACTTCATCTCCAAGTCTCTTGGTTGTCTTCTAGTCCAAGAAAAATCATCGTGAAGGTTTTATTCCGTTTGGACTCCGTTTGGTATTCCTTTTCTGCGAAACTCGAAAACAGGGGAAAAAAATAAGAACTGACACTGGGCTCTAGGTTAATAGGTTAGTCTAGCATATTAATGCATATAAAACATCCAAAACAGATGATGTAATAGCATGGAACAATCAAAAATTATAGATACGTTGGAGACGTATCAACCCTCTTGCAACATATCTCACATACTTGGGGACATGCTTCATCTGCTTGAGCCAAGGACACTCATACTGATGTGGTAGTCCTTCCACAGATCACACAATGTCCAAGTTTGCATTCTTTAGTAGTATGTCTGGTGTCTTTTCATTTTTTTACATGCCTGTCTACTGAAGTTTCCAATTCTTCCATCATGTCCGGCTCTCATTCCAAACCTCCCAACATCTGAACCAACATTCTGAGCACAATGTCTACCATTAGCATTTACACCAAAATTATAATAATTCCCATATCTCCCACCAGAGAAAACATTTCCTACAGATTTTCCTTTGTCACCGCCACCACTTGAATCAATCCTTTGACCCCTAGAACTAGAAGAGCTAGGCAACAATGAGGGAGAAACTTGCTGGCTGCTTTGATAAAGTTGGGCCAACAACGCTCCAAACCACTGTTGCTATTAATTAGATCAGATGCAACCAGATTACACTTAGACTCAGAATCACCGAGAGTCATTTTGTTAGAGTTAATTGTATCAACTACACCCCTATGTTCTTAGAAGTCTTGATTCCCTCCGTGTTTGCCTCCTTGATTTAGCACTGCTCCTGTATGTTCCTGGAGTCCTTGGTTCTGGTCTGCTCATCCTCTCTACCGTTGTGATCTAACCCTTCATCCCTGTAATTAGGGTTCCTAGATCTACCATCATCAAACTCTCTTCTCTTCTAATGATAAGTCTCTCTTCCCCCCTTTATTAAAACAACCAACACCACGAGACCCACCATAATTACTAGCCATGTTATCTCCCTAAGCAAGGCAGCACCCCAGAAAATCCTACTTCTAACTCTACCAGGTTGATATCCATACCTCTCAGAGGCAGGGAAGACTATTTATATGACAACATAAACCCAGAAAGCGCATTCATATTGTGCATTTCTTTCTCATCCACATCTAGCCCACCAAGGTTCCAAAAGGGCCATATCTTCGGGCCAACAACCACATTAGACTTTTTGGGCCCTATCTACCTCAGTTGAGAAAGAAGATTTTGGTTCCGCCTAGCAGAAATCTCCCCAATCTTACAATTAGATAACACAAGATCTCCCAAATCAAGCAAATTCTTTGACAAAAAAAATAAGGAATAGGAGGGATTTTCCTAATAGCAAAATGACCTCTAACTTTAATTCCATCATTAATAGTGTTTTTGCTACTATCATTAGCAATCTCTGCATCTCTATAATCAAATTTAAAAATAGATATGGAAGCTAGGGATTCATCCTCTCCCGGCTTCTTAAATGATCTGATCAAATTCATCTTGTCAGGATCACCTCCCGTCTTATGATTAAGAACTTTTCTAGCTCGAATTTTATTGTTCCGAGATCTAGAACTAGTACAAGCAATACTCATCACTAAAACACGAAGGAGAATGCAAGTATTTGGAAGCCCCATCAAACTTACATAGATTCATCGATGAGCCTTCATACTCCTTATCAAAATCCTCCTCTGCTAGTAACCATAAGTGCTTACCGGCAGGGGAGACCCCTACTCGGCCGTGCGCGAACAAGCGAGGCTAAGCAGACTCAGAGAACATCAAGGGAAGCATGACGACCGCCTCAGTGTGTAGATCACCTCATTGACCTTCTTCTTCCATGGCAGCGGCCCATCGTCTTCGATGAGAATTTGAATCGCCATTGTCCCCAGTGTCCCTAGAGATTGGAGGGCCATCACCACCCCCATCTTGATTTCCTCTAGACCCTTGGGAGCCTGATGGTGGGAGCGTAATGCCCTCCACTTCCTCGCCTGCTTGTGGTCCTTTAATTCTGCTTACTCCATGGACTAGGGAACAATCTCCCGCAGCCACTTCGACATCTGATGTCTACTACACAACCTTCTTCTTGTAGACGTTGTTGGGCCTCCAAGTGCAGAGGTTTGTAGGACAGTGGCAAATTTCCCTCAAGTGGATGACCTAAGGTTTATCAATCCGTAGGAGGCATAGGATGAAGATGGTCTCTCTCAAGCAACCCTGCAACCAAATAACAAAGAGTCTCGTGTGTCCCCAACACACCCAATACAATGGTAAATTGTATAGGTGCACTAGTTCGGCGAAGAGATGGTGATACAAGTGCAATATGGATGGTAGATAATAGTTTTTGTAATCTGAAAATATATAAACAGCAAGGTAACTAATGATAAAAGTGAGCGTAAATGGTATTGCAATGCGTTGAAACAAGGCCTAGGGTTCATACTTTCACTAGTGCAAGTTCCCTCAACAATAGTAACATAATTGGATCACATAACTATCCCTCAACATGCAACAAAGAGTCACTCCAAAGTCACTAATAGGGGAGAACAAACGAAGAGATTATGGTAGGGTACGAAACCACCTCAAAGTTATTCTTTCCAATCAATCCATTGGGCTATTCCTATAAGTGTCACAAACAGCCCTAGAGTTCGTACTAGAATAACACCTTAAGACACAAATCAACCAAAACCCTAATGTCACCTAGATACTCCAATGTCACCTCAAGTATCCGTGGGTATGATTATACGATATGCATCACACAATCTCAGATTCATCTATTCAACCAACACATAGAACCTCAAAGAGTGCCCCAAAGATTCTACCGGAGAGTCAAGACGAAAACGTGTGCCAACCCCTATGCATAGGTTCATGGACGGAATCCGCAAGTTGATCACCAAAACATACATCAAGTGAATCACGTGATATCCCATTATCACCGCAGATACACAAGGGAAGACATACATCAAGTGTTCTCAAATCTTTTAGTTTGGTCATGTTCATCCCTACAAAATCATATAGTTTGGTCATGCTCCATTTTCGTCATACAAGAATGCTCTCATCATGCACAACCCCGATGACAAGCCAAGCAATTGTTTCATACTTTAGTAATCTCAAACCTATAAACTTTCACGCAATATATGAGCGTGAGCCATGGATATAGCACTATGGGTGGAACAGAATATGATGATGGGGGTTATGTGGAGAAGACAAAAAGGAGAAAGTCTCACATCAACGAGGCTAATCAATGGGCTATGGAGATGCCCACCGATTGATGTTAATGCAAGGAGTAGGGATTGCCATGCAACGGATGCACTAGAGCTATAAATGTATGAAAGCTCAACAAAAGAAACTAAGTGGGTGTGCATCCAACTTGCTTGCTCACGAAGACCTAGGGCACTTGAGGAGGCCCATTGTTGGAATATACAAGCCAAGTTCTATAATGAAAATTTCCCACTAGTATATGAAAGTGACAAAACAAGAGACTCTCTATCATGAAGATCATGGTGCTACTTTGAAGCACGAGTGTGGAAAAGGGATAGTAGCATTGTCCCTTTTATTTTATTTTATTTTATTTTTTATTTGGCCTTTCTTTTTTTATTTGGCCTTTTTTGGGACAATGCTCTATTAATGATGATCATCACACTTCTATTTATTTACAACTCAAGAATTACAACTCGATACTAGAACAAAGTATGACTCTATATGAATGCCTCCGGCGGTGTACCGGGATGGGCAATGAATCAAGAGTGATATGTATGATAAATTATGCATGGTGGCTTTGCCACAAATACGATGTCAACTACATGATCATGCAAAGGAATATGACAATGATGATGCGTGTCATAATAAACGGAACGGTGGAAAGTTGCATGGCAATATATCTCGGAATGGCTATGGAAATGCCATAATAGGTAGGTATGGTGGATGTTTTGAGGAAGATATAGGGAGGTTTATGTGTGATAGAGCGTATCGTATCACGGGGTTTGGATGCACCGGCGAAGTTTGCACCAACTCTCAATCTGAGAAAGGGCAATGCACGGTACCGAAGAGACTAGTGTCGTGGTTTTGTCACGGCAGATGTCCTAGAGAAAGGACTTAGTCGTGGAGCCATTGCGACGGGTTAGCTTGAAGGGGTTAAAGCGGACACAAGGACGCAAGAGAGTTTATACTAGTTCGGCCCCTTCAAGGAAGGTAAAAGCCTACGTCTAGTTGTGATGGAATTGATGGGGTTTTGATGACTAGGGAGCAAACAAGCTTCGCCTATGTCTCGAGTTGTTGTCTGTCGTCCTTGAACCGCTGCCAGGTCGCCCCCTTATATACACGGGTGACGCCCGCCGGTTCAGAGAGTCCCAACACTGGTTCATACTCGTATCCGGGTTGGTCCCTCCTTGTTCCTAACTTACAGTACAAGTATATGCACAAACGTCGATGTACGGCTACAGGTTGTAAACCGACTACAGGCCCTGGGCCTTTATCTGCCTCTTTAGGATTTAACACCGCTGATCTACTGATGAAGTTAATCCGGCCCAGGTAGGCCGATTTATGCCCAGTAGTAATATCCCCAACATTAGGCCCCAGATTGATTTGAACAGGTTCATGTCAATCCTTAGCAAAAATCTTCGTCTTCAACATCTTCTTGTAGTTGTTGCACCGCCGTGACGTCATCTTCTCTGTTTGCTGTAAACCGGCGTGACATCATCTGTCATAAAGAAAACATCCATGATATCCTCTTGTTTAATAGATTTGCAATGACCGAGGTGACCGCCCCACTTCCAAAATCTGCGGTCCCTTGATTCCCGCGCCTGACACATGTCCTTTGCCTTATAAATAGGCCCAAAGGGTCATTTCTTTTCTTCCCTCCGTGCCCTTCTTCTTCATCTTCCTCGCGTCGCCAGTCTCAGAGCTCCGTCGCCGCTGTCGTCTTCTGCATCACCCTTGGCCACTGCATCAACTTGAACGCACCAGAAAGCCGTGGCGACCTTCCGCGTCTTCCTCAGCTCTGGTAGGTCTTCTGTTCTTCTCAACATAGATCTGATCTAGGGCTTTGTGTTCTTGCGGTGTTCATCATTTGTTCATACTCATGTACTAGCTCCTGGATGCACATGTGAAACCTTGCTTTGTGTAGCGGTAACTTTCAATATCCGCCACTAGTTTCCTGCCCAAAACCATAGATCTCACATATACTTCTGCTCATTGATTCAATACTGTTCTGCTTTGATCTTCGACTATTTTTCTTATTTTCTAAACTTGCTTCAGATCCAACGCCGTAATAAGATCTTGTGAAACATGTTTCTGCATACTTAATCATCCGCAATCTCAATTGCTTCAATGTTTAGGTCAGGCGGTTTAACCTTATAGAAAAGTTTCCAAACCGGTATATGCCATTAGTCCCCTTGTTGAACCGCCAGATGTAGGTTGCTTCATGAAACTCCGATTTAGATAGGGCTGTTTCCGGTTTAACATTGTACATACCAGTGCATTTTAATCAATGCATTTTTGAACCAGGATCTTTTACCTTGTAGATTCCATCATGGCCAAGCAAGTGTATGAGTGCAATTGGGTTCCTTCTCGCGTCACAGAGGCTAAACTGGACGATTTAGTCCTGATTGGTGCTTTAGGCAGTAAGGATACAATCCATTGGAGGGCTCCTGGCAAAGAATGCCCTCCCACACCTCGAGAAGGAGAGGTTGTTGTTTTCGTAGATCACTTAGCCCGGGGCTTTAAGCCGCCCGGTTCTAAATTTTACTGGGATGTCTTAGCCGATTTCCATCTCCATCCACAAGATACTGGCCCCAACTCTGTTACAAATATGTGTCACTTCCAAGTGCTCTGTGAAGTGTTCTTTCAAGAGGATCCCACAATGGAACTGTTTAGAGACCTATTCCATCTAAACCGTCATACTGAATTTACTGACGGCTCCAATACGGAGTTGGGTGGTGTGGCGATTCAGAAAAGGAAAGAGGTCACATACCCTCACGCAAAACTGCATAGCCACCCCAAAGAATGGAATCAGACATGGTTCTACTGCAAAGACACCTCCCCTGCTGGTGAAAATCCCTTGCCTGGCTTTCGACCGGAGCGGCTCAGCAACACACACCCTTCTCCACAAAGATTGACTGCACAGGAGAGAAGTAAATATGCTCCTCAGCTATCAAAGCTCAGAGCTTTTATGGCCAACGGTTTAACAGGGGCTGACCCTGCTCGCTGTTGGATATCATGGAGCATACTGCCTCTTAGTCTGCGCTCTGGTTTGATGTGCCAGTATACTGACCGTGTTGATGACCCACTGCGACACTCAAGACTCCAGCTCTCTGGTGAAGAAATCACAGAGGCTGTGCATAAGATACTGAATGAACCGGAACACATATGCGCCAGAACCGGCCTGCTTCCCTTCTGTGCCACCAACAAACCGCCAGCTGTAAGACTTTGACTTTTCCCTTTACTGAATCTGTTATTGATATGTTTGGTCATTGTTTTTAATATCAGTGTCTGCATAATTAGGGCGATGATCCGTTTTGGAGCAAAAAACTGCCGCAGGAGAAGCCAGAAAAACCAGACAAACCGGAAAGAGCAACCCGGCAAAAGACTAAAGCTGTGAAGAAGACTGCCCATAGGAAAAGAACCACTGCCTCTTCTAATCCGGCTCCTGACGATGAGGTTGATAACCCGGACTTTGAGGTAGAGCTTGACTCACTTGGTTTATTTTTCATGCGTCTTATTGATGATGATATTTGTCAGGATGATGTCGCCACGCGGATGTTGCCGAGGTAATTATTCTCTCTTCCAATTCAGAAACTTTGCCTTCACAAAAAATCCGTCAGGCAAACCGGAAAGTTAAATTTTCTCATCCTCTTGCTTATTTGGATCCTAAACTTCTTATGAAGACCCAACAACACGAAGCTCGCCGCACCACCCGGCACAGCGGTCAAGTAGTTACCTCCGCCGGTTTACCGAACAGTCCGGTTCGGAAACGCCATTCCGAGGTCTCTAATTTGCTTGTCAGTGCTTGTCCTAAAGCGGGTTGCTTTCGTCAACCTCTTACTCCGTCTGACTCCAATTATC
Source organism: Triticum urartu (assembly GCF_003073215.2). NCBI lineage: Eukaryota > Viridiplantae > Streptophyta > Magnoliopsida > Poales > Poaceae > Triticum > Triticum urartu. Next base: position 295,027,943 of record NC_053026.1, on the reverse strand, counting down.
AGGTTACTTCCCACTCATCTTCTGGCGAGTCATCGGCTACTCAGCTCCCACCGCTCAAAACGGTGTTTGGGTAAGCTATACTTATTGTGATGTTTGCAGTACATTGCCTTAGAACATATTCTGTATTTGATTTTGTTATCCTTCTCAGGGCCAAACCTAGGCTAAGCAAGAAGGCCCGCCTGGACAAAGCGGCCGAAGAGGATGTCGTTCTTGAAGCGGACAAGACACCCAATGCTGAAACGGCTATTCCTGAGGATATTCCCAACGATCCACCGCAGCAAGATGATGATCTTATTGCAGAAGAGAGACCTACTGACACCTCAGGTCCTACCCATCAGCCTACAGGTTCCATCCGGATTGAAAGCTCCACCGGTCCAGCAAAGCCTACTGACAAGCCAACAGCTCCAATGCAAACCGACGGTACCAAAGATGATGAGGTTGTCATTACTGGTACTGGCCATACTAAGCCAAACAATCCTGTCGCTTTATCCAAACATTCTGCCAAGGAAGAACTTGCTGCCTTTGGTAAAGGCAAGTGGAACGCTGATCCGACGACTTACGCTGCTCTGAACGCCCAAGATATCCATTCCGGCTATCTGAACCGGCTGTATACCAGCCGTGACTATGAAGCCGGTCTGGTCAACATGATGAAAGACAAATATGAGGTAATTTCCATATGCTCCTTCCTGCTTGTATGCTTCCATTCCTGACTCTCCTAGCCCCCAAGGGCCGGTTTGGAATATTCTTTCAAACCGGGACTTAAGTAATATAAATCTTGTTGCTTTGAAATTTGCTGATGTATCCCCCAAGGGCCGGTTCAACTTTAGCGTAGTTAAACCGGTACTTTAAGTAATTGAAACTGCCGTTTCAGAATATATATGATCAAGTAGCCATTAGCCCCCAAGTGCCAAGTTGAATACTTGTATTAATCTTGGGACTTTGTAAACAATCGAAAGATGAAAGGGGTAAACCAGAGGCTGCTTTAGATCAAATATGCATTAGCCCCCAAGTACTAAGCGCATAACTTGTTATGTGGTTGGTACTTGAATCCTTCTACCAATTTGTTGAAGCATATATCTGTATGCATGCAGGCGGAGCTGAAGACGAAAGAGAACCAAGTCATCAATCTTCAAGAAGCCCTGAAAACCCAACAAGCTGAAACCTCCAAAGCAAAAGAGGAATTGGCCAGTGCTTTAAGCGCCATGGAACAACTTAAGGAGAACTTCAAGAAGAAACGGGCGGACTGGGCCACTGAGAAATCCTCTTTGATCAAACGAGCAGAGGATGCTGAGGCTGCACTAAAACCAGTGGCAGATGAACTGACCAGCATAAAGCGGCACGTGCATGCCATGACTGCTGCTATCTTTGGTAAGCCAGTTTTCCTACTGAATTGGCTCTGCCTTCTGACAAAGTCGCCGGTTTATTAACCCTTTATGGTATTTCAGGGACACGCATTGGTCACTTGGGGTCAGATGTATGGAAGAAGCTAAAAGCCGCCTATACATTGGTTGAACAATTGTATACTGGTGCCCAGCGGATCATCTGTACCGCCTCTCATAACAAACCGGCGCCTACTTTGATTCAAGATACTCTGATGAAACTGTCGGTGCTTCCTGCCCGGATTGAAGAGCTAAAGAAATCTGCTGCTCGAACCGGCGCAATCGATGCTTTAATCCGGGCAAAAGCCTGGGTGCCGGATTTTGATCCTGTTGAAGCGGCTCAGGGCTATCCTAGCTTGAAGGAAGATGGATCAGAATTCGGTGAAACGGATCTGCGAGCGATAAACCGGGAGGTGCGTCCACTAGCTTGTCAGTTGGCTGAGGAAGCAGACTTGTCTCGTTATCAAGCGCAGTATGACAGTCAGAACAAGCGAATAGCTGCGCCAATCCATGAATCGGAAAATCTGATTCCTCCAATCCGTAAGCATACTTACACTCCCGATATTGACCCGTCCTTGCTGATCCATGATGAAGCTGTTTTTCAAGCATTAATGGGAATCGACTGGACAACTATGGATTTCCAGCCACTGGGTAGGGATACGGAGGCTGAAGTGGCGCAGGACGACCCACAACCATCAGGCCAGGCTGATGACCAAGCTTGAACCGGACGCCGATTTAAAACTGCCTCTTCTTCGCGAAAAACAATTATATTATTATGGGCACCATGTTGCCTTGTAATAGGCTAGCTGATACCTTTGATGTTGATATGCCTTCGTGCATAATTTGTTCTTCCTGTGGCAATGAACTTTCCAAAACACTTTCTGAAATGAAAAAATCGTCAAGTGCCACCGCGGTTGTACCGTCAGGCGGAATATGATGTCTGCATATATGAAAACAAAATTTTAAGTATGACCAAATTTTGAGATACATGATACCTGACGTCATTGAGCGTGAAGTTGGCTTGGCCAATCTTGAAGTGGAGTTTTGCAAACCCATACTGTTGGAGGAGATAACAGCTCCTGTATATATATATGACGCTGGTTTACCATGTAAACCGTGTCGGGTTATAATAAACACCGTGTTACTCCATAAGAGGATGTTAACAACACGGATCAAACCGGTCAAATAGCCTCCGGATTGACGTGAACTGTGTTTCGTCAATTGAAAAAAAAATTGTCGGTTTAAGAAACACAATGAAAAGCAAAAAAAACCTTCAAAGAAAAGTGTGAAGCAAAAGAAAAGTTTTATTTAAGCTGATCAAATGGCGTTACCATGGCTAAACACGACCAAGTTCCCGTTAGGTGTAACTATGGTTCTAATCAGCCAGGTCCCCAGATGAAACCGTGGCATTTATGCCGACCAAATGGCGTGGTCATGGTTCGGGTTCGACCAAGCCCCCAAGTGATTATGTGGCCTTAGGCCGACCAAGAGGCATGACTGGTTCAGACATGACCAAGTCCCCAAGTGATCTGGTGGCTTTCGCCTATCAAGAGGCATGGTATTGGTTCGGACACGACCAATCCTCCAAGTGATATAACACGATACTTTTAGCAAAGCGAACTCAAGTGGTAAACCGGAGGCCGCTTTAGAGCAACTCCGTGTAACCTCACATGATGTAAAAGAACAGATACCCCGCTTTAGCTGAGGTTCCGGTTTATTATATTTAATCATAATATATACATTGTCGTAATATGTACATAAGTATAGTGTAACACCCTCGATGCGACTATAGCTCCCACGTGTCGAGGCACGACTTAGAGACATAATCGCATTGAAGGCATATGTCGCAAGTTAGGCAATCTTCACAACATCCCATGTAATATAAATAATAAAGGGGAGATAACATAGTTGGCTTACACTCGCCACGTCAATCAAGTACATAAATAACATTACATCATCCAAACACTCATGGCCCGACTACGGCGCCAAAGTAAAAGAGAACCCAACATGCGACAACGGTCCCAATCACCCCCAACAGGGCACCACTACTGATCATCGGGAAAGGAAACATAGTAACATTGAGAGTCTTCGTCGAACTCCCACTTGAGCTCAAACGCGTCTCCTGGAGCGGAATCATCAGGCCCTGCATCTGGTGTAATAGTAATCTGTGAGCCACAGGGACTCAGCAATCTCGCACCCTCGCGATCAAGACTATTTAAGCTTATAGGTATGGCAAGGTAAATATGAGTGGAGCTGCAGCAAGCGACTAGCAAGTATGGTGGCTAACTTATTCGCAAAAGAGAGCGAGAAGATGAGGCAAAGCGCGAGCGAGAAACTAGAGAGCAACCTGCGCAAACATTACTCCAACACCGTGTCCGCTTCCCGGACTCCGCCGAGAAGAGGCCATCACGGTAACACACTCAGTTGATTCATTTTAATTAATTAAGGTTCAAGTTATCTACAACCGGACATTAACAAATTCCCATCTGCCCATAACCGCGGGCACGGCTTTAGAAAGTTCAATCCCTGCAGGGGAGTCCCAACTTAGCCCATGACAAGCTCTCACGGTCAACGAAGGACTAGACCTCCTCCCAAGACGTTCCGATCAGACTCGGTATCTTGGTTACTCAAGACACTTCGACGGGTTAAAACAAGACCAGCAACACCGCCCGAATGTGCCGACAAATCCCGATAGGAGCTGCACATATCTCATTCTCAGGGCACACTCAGATGAGCACTAGACATCGGGTAAAACCAAGCCCAGAGTTTCCCCGAGGTAGCCCCGCAGGCATCGCTCGTTGGACCAACACTCAAGGAGCACTGGCCCGGGGGGTTAAAATAAGATGACCCTTGGTCTGCGGTAACCCAAGGGAAAAAAGGCTAGGTGGCGAATGGTAAAACCAATGTTGGCATTGCTGGAAAAGCTTTATCAAGCGAACTATCAAGGGGTTCCCATTATACCCAACCGCGTAAGGAACGCAAATCCGAGAACAACACCGATATGACGGAAAACTAGGGCGGCAAGAGTGGAACAAAACACTAGGCGAGAGGGCCGAGCCTTCACCCTTTACCAAGTATATAGATGCATTAAGATTAACAAGCAAATATAATGATATCCCAACAAGTAAATAAATGTTCCAACAAGGAACGGCCTCCAATCTTCACCTGCAACTAGCAACGCTATAAGAGGGGCTGAGCAAAGCGGTAACATAGCCAATCAACGGTTTGCTAGGACATGGTGGGTTAGAGGTTTGACATGGAAATTTGGGAGGCTTGAAAGCAAGTGGTAGGCATCGTAGCATTGGCATAGCGAAAGAGCGAGCAAACTAGCATAGCAAAGATAGTAGCGATTTCGAGGGTATGATCATCTTGCCTGCACAGTTGTCAGAGTTGACTGGATCCTCGAAAGCAAACTCAACGGGCTCCTGTTAGAGAACTCGTCTCCCTGGCTCTACCCAAACAAGAGAAACAAGCAACAAGGACAATTAACCACGTGCAAACTCAAACAACACAATGCAAAGATGATATGCTATGCGGATGCGATGCGGGATGCAAAATGCAAGATATGACAGGATAATGCAGAACCTGGCCTCAACTGGAATCCAAGTGTGCCACCGGAAATAGACGAAATCTCTTGAAAACGATATAAAGAATGCCAGAATCGGAGTTACGGTTTGGAAATGGCAAGCGATTCAAAATGACACCGGTCTGCGATTTACAGCAAGTAGGCACTAAATGCAACGAAATGAACATGCTACAGCAACCAAACATGACAACAAAATACATGACAGGGATGCACAAAAGATGCTTAACAAAAGTCTAGCACTGAGCTACGGCCAATTTATCCATTAACAGGTTCAAACAAGCATGGCCAAAAATGCATATGGCAAACATATCTCAGACTTAGTGAAATTAACACTTGTCTGGAATTTCAGATCAGGTAGCCCTCTTCGGAGCAACAAAACTACATGCTACAGGATCTGAACATGGAAAAGTAAAGCATGGCATGGAGCTACTCAAAGAGCTTAACAAAAGTCCCTTAGTGACCTTGAGCCAAAAGGGATCAGAAAATATAAATGCAAGCATGTGAACATAGCAAAAACATAATCAGTTTTCATACTTAGTGAAAACTGGCACATGCTGAAATATAACTCAAGTAGGCATGTTTACGAGCTCCACGCACTCACTACGGTGCAAGTCATGGCAAGACAAGCATACACCCTTCAATAAGGCACAAAATTCAAGCTAGACATGGCAAGAACAATGGCATAGCATGCACGGATCAACTACAACATCATCGGCAAAATTGCAAACAAGTTGACAATCTGCCCAGATTCACAAAGTAGCAAAAGTAGAGCTCGATTGACTCAAGCTAGGATTCTCCATAATTGCAAACAAAGACATGAATGGATAGAGCACTACAATATTAAAAAAACTCCCTTACTGATCATTCTCAAAAGAGGCACGGATCACTAGGAAACAACAAGAACATAAGGCATCATGAGATAAACAGCTCCAGGACTTAGTGAAATCACTAAGTCCCTGAAAACAGAATTAGCAAGTGCACCACTTTGCAAGCTTGCACAAGTCACCACACACATAACAAAAATACATGGGTTGCACCTATGGAAAGATGACAAAACCCTTAACAAAACACATGTAGAGCATCAGGGCATAGCATGCACACATTAATCATGGCAAAAATGACGAAAACCTAAATGGAGCAGCAGATGTGACAATTAACTCAAGTATCCCTTTTCTAACAGCATTTCGGGCTTCAAAATGAACTCAAAAGAAAATGATGCAATGGAACGAAATGATATACTCTCTGAGATGAACATTTTGATATGCTATATGCATGAATCGGAGCTACGGCCGCAAAGTTACGGGGTCTCGAACAGGAGCATATGGACTGAAAAAAATCAGGGACTTCGAAAAAAACAACCCTCAGATCTAGGGTTTGACCGGCGCGCAATCCGAGGCAGTGGCGGGCACTGTTCACGGCGGGGACGAGGACGGCGGCGCTCTCGCCGAAGATGACGCGGGCGGCGGCCGGAGTAGAGAAGGAGGCGGGGCCGGCGATGGCGATGGCGGTGGCGGCGCCGGCTCGGGTCGCCGCGGTGGTGGCGGTCGGGGCGGCCGGCGACGACCTGGGCGGCGCGGGGCGGCGGCTGCTCCGGTGCGGCGGGCGGCGAGCGGCGGCGCACCGGCGGGGAGGCGGCGGATGGCGGCGGGCGCGGGCGCGGCGCCGTGAAGGAGGAGGGCGCGGGCGGCGCGGCGATGGGCCGGGGAGGGTCGGCTACGGGCCCGTGCGGGCTCCGGCGGCGGTGGGAGGTGGCGGCCACGTGGCACGCCCGGAGTGGCTGCGGGCGGGCGGCGCGCAGGTCGGACATGTCCGATCCGGCATGGACGGTGTCCGGCGGCGCGAGGAGGAGCGGATTTAGTGTTTTGCCCGGGATTTGGAATGTGGGGATCTATATATAGGGGTAGAGGGAGCTAGGAGAGTCCAAATGAGGTGCGGCTTTCGGCCACGCGATCGTGATCGAACGCTCTAGATGATGGAGCAGAGTTAGGTGGGTTTTGGGCCAAATTGGAGGGGTGTTGGGCTGCAACACACACGAGGCCTTTTCGGTCCCTCGGTTAACCGTTGGAGTATCAAACGAAGTCCAAATGGTACGAAACTTGACAGGCGGTCTACCGGTAGTAAACCAAGGCCGCTTGGCAAGTCTCGGTCCAATCCGGAAATGTTTAATCCCCACAAACGAAAGAAAGGTAGAAATGACCACCGGAGGAGAACGAAGCGCCGGAATGCAAAACGGACAACGGAGAAAATGCTCGAATGCATGAGACGAACACGTATGCAGATGCAATGCACATGATGACATGATATGAGATGCATGACAACGACAACAACACACGGAGACAAAACCCGAACCCGAGGAAATAAATATAACTTAACGCCGGAAACGGCAAGAGTTGGAGTACAAATTGGGAAAGTTACATCCGGGGTGTTACAACACTCCACCACTACGAAAGGATCTCGTCCCGAGATCTAGGACTGAAAGAACGCCGGGTACTCAGAACGGAGGTGATCCTCGCGTTCCCAGGTAGCTTCACGGTCGGAATGATGTGACCACTTGAATTTGAGAAATTTGATTGACTTGTTGCGAGTCTTGCGTTCAGTATCTTCAAGAATAGCAACTGGGTGCTCACGATAAGAGAGATCTTCTTGGAGCTCAATGTCCTCGAAGTTGATGGTGCGGTCAGGAGTCTTGAAGCACTTTCGAAGCTGAGAGACATGGAACACGTCATGAACATTTGCAAAGTTTGAAGGAAGCTCGAGTTGATAGGCGAGGTCGCCTCTCTTGCTGACAATCTTGAAAGGTCCCACGTATCTAGGGGCAAGCTTCCCTTTGATACCGAAGCGACGAGTACCTTTCATAGGAGAGACACGGAGGTAAACATGATCTTCGATCTCGAAAGCCAAATCACGGTGCTTACTATCATAGTAGCTCTTCTGAAGGGATTGGGCTGCTTTGAGGTTATCACGAATGACTTTGCACATTTCTTCTGCCTCTGTGATTAAGTCATTACCCAAAAGCTGACGTTCACCGGTTTCAGACCAGTTGAGAGGGGTACGGCACTTCCTGCCATACAAAATTTCAAATGGGGCCTTGCCCGAACTTGCTTGAAAACTGTTGTTGTAGGAGAATTCAGCATAAGGAAGACAATCCTCCCACTTCATGCCGAAGGAGATCACACAAGCCCTGAGCATATCTTCAAGAATCTGGTTGACACGCTCGACTTGACAGCTTGTTTGAGGATGGAAAGCTGTGCTGAAGCGGATGTTGGTGCCCATGGCCTTCTGAAAAGAATCCCAAAACTTTGAGGTAAAGATGCTGCCACGGTCTGAAGAGATCACTTGTAGAATACCGTGCAGAGAGACAATACGAGAGGTATAGAGTTCCGCCAATTGAGCTGCAGTGATCGACTCTTTGATAGGAAGAAAATGAGCCACTTTGGTGAGTTTATCGATGACAACGAATATAGCATCATTGCCACACTTGGACTTTGGAAACCCAGTCACGAAGTCCATCTCAATGTGGTCAAACTTCCATTCTGGAATGGCAAGAGGTTGGAGGAGACCAGCTGGCCTTTGGTGTTCTGCCTTCACTCTTCTGCAGACATCACATTCATTCACGAATTGAGCGATCTCGCGCTTCATTCGAGTCCACCAATAAGCTTGCTTGAGGTCCTGATACATCTTCATGCTCCCAGGGTGGATGGAGAGGAGAGAATTGTGAGCCTCGTTCATGATCACTTTACGAAGTTCACCTTTGGGTACAACAATACGATCCTCGAAGAAGAGAGTGTCCTTGTCATCAAGGCGGTAGCACTTGTACTTGGACTGACTCTTGGCAATCCCAATCTTCACCTTTTTCACCATAGCATCAAGAAGCTAGGCTTGGCGAATCTGGTCTTCTAAGGTAGGAGAGACTTGAAGGTTGGCGAGGAAACCTTGAGGAACAACTTGCAGGTTAAGTTTGCAGAAGGCTTCACAAAGCTCGGGTTGATAAGGCTTGAGAATCAGACTGTTGCAGTAAGCCTTTCTGCTCAATGCGTCAGCAATCACATTGGCCTTGCCTGGGGTATACTCAATACTCGGATTATACTCTTGAATCATTTCGACCCATCGAGTTTGCCTGAGGTTGAGATTAGGCTGAGTGAAGATGTACTTGAGACTCTTGTGATCAGTGAAAATGTCCACTTTTCTTCCCAATAGAAGATGTCTCCAAGTCAAAAGAGCATGCACAACTGCCGCCAACTCGAGATCATGAGTGGGGTAGTTCTTCTCATTAGGCTTCAACTGGCGAGAGGTATAAGCAACAACTTTCTTCTCTTGCATCAATACCGCGCCAAGACCTTGGAGAGAGGCATCACAAAAGACCTCGTACGGCTTGGATTCATCAGGTGGAGTGAGAACTGGAGCAGTGATCAATTTCTCTTTCAAAGTGTTGAAAGCAATGTCAACGTACTTGACGTGCTTCTGAAGAAGATTTGAGAGAGGCTTCGCGATCATAGAAAAGTTTTCAACGAATCTTCGGCAATAGCTTGCGAGACTGAGGAAGCTACGGAGTTGCTTCACATTCTGAGGAGGTTCCCAATTCACAATTGTAGACACCTTCTCAGGATTCACGGCAATGCCCTTGGCAAAGATGATATGACCAAGATAAAGCACTTCATCGAGCCAAAATTCACACTTAGAGAACTTGGCGTAGAACTGATGTTCCCTGAGCTTATCAAGAACCAAACGCAAGTGCTTGGCATGATCTTCCTTGTTCTTGGAGAAAACCAGAATGTCGTCGAGATAGACCAAAACGAAGTCATTGGTGTAGGCGTTGAAGATGAAGTTCATCATGCGAGAGAACGTCAGAGGAGCGTTGACGAGGCCAAAAGACATGACAGTGTATTCATATGAACCAAAGCTTGTCCTGAAAGCCGTCTTGGGAATATCTTGCTCACGAATTCGAATCTGATGATAACCCATACGGAGATCAAGCTTGGATAATACTTGAGCACCTTTGAGTTGTTCGAACAGCTCATTGATGTTGGGAAGTGGGTATTTATTCTTGATGGTCTTCTTGTTCACTGGACGGTAATCAACACAAAGTCGGTCCATTCCATCCTTCTTCTTCACAAAAAGAACACCACAACCCCACGGAGAAGAACTAGGTCGGATGAGACCCATTTTCTCTTGAATAACGAGTTGCTTCTTCAGCTCCTTCAACTCTTCAGGTCCGAGCTTGTAAGGACGCTTGCACACAGGTTCCATACCAGGCTCAAGATCAATAACGAATTCAACTGGCCGGTGCGAAGGCATTCCTGGAAGCTCTTCTGGAAAGACGTCTTGATATTCGCAAACGACTGGAATTTGCGAGATGGCATCCAATTCACCCTTCTCATTGAGAGAAAACAGACGAATGGTATCATCACAAGCGGCAAAGACAATTACATCCTCAGACGAATGAGTCAATTGAATCTTCCTGGCTGCACAATCAAGCTGAGCCTTGTACTTAGTAAGCCAATCCATTCCGAGAATAAGATCAATATCTGAGTTACCAAGCACCATAGGAGAAGAAAGGAACTTGTAGTTGCCCAATGTGATAGTAACATCCGGAGCCATCATTTTGGTGTTCATGAACAAACCCAGAGAAGAAACCGCTATCGTCTTAGGCAAATCAATAGTATGCACATCATGCATGGATGCAAAAGGCTTCGATAAAAATGATAAAGATGCACCAATGTCAAAAAGAACTCTTGCGGGAATGTCATTAACAGGAAGGTTACCCATGATCACATCTGGTGAGTCCTCTGCCTGAGCTGCATTCAACAAGTTGACCTTGGCGGACTTGGGGTTATGCTTGACCACAGTTGTACTTGCCGATCTGACAGGAGGAGGAGGAGGAAGACGCCTCTGGTTGAAACACTTGTTGGCATAGTGACCCTTCTGTTGGCACTTGTTGCACGTGACCTCTGAAAGCGGACGGTGATACGGAGCACTCGATCTTGGAGCTTGAGACGAAGTCTTGTTCTGAAAGCCAGGGTTGGGTGGGTGGGAAGAACCACTGCCACCTTTGCTCTTCTGCTGATACGGCTGACGGAACGGAGGAGGAGGAGGAAGCCAAAACTTCTGCTGCTTGGCCACTTGAGTAGAGGAAGAAGGAGTAACATCTCTGACTCGCTTCTTGGAAGCATCACACCTCAGCTGAGCAGCCTCTTGCTTCAGTGCCATGTTGTAGAACTCATCGTACCTCAAGGGCTCAAAGAGAACAAGAGCGAGCTGAATTTCTTCTCTGAGACCACCCCTGAACTGATATATCATGCTCTTCTCATCAGGGACGTCCTGCTTGGCAAAGCGGGCGAGCTTCTGGAACAACTTGTTGTAGTCATAGATAGACAAAGAGCCTTGCTTCAGATTGCGGAATTCCTCACGCTTGCTTTCAACCACGCTCTGCGGAATATGATGAGCTCGGAAATCTCGACGGAAGTCATCCCAAGTGATAACACGTCCACCTCTGGAATCCTTGTACTGCTGGAACCATTCTACAGCTTGATCTTTGAGTTGGAAGGAAGCGAACTTAACAAAGTCCTCAGGCCTGACATTACTGCACTCGAAATGCTTGCACAGATCCACTAGCCAATCGTCAGCATCGGTTGCCTCAACACAATTGCTGAAAGTCTTTGGCCCATTAGCAAGGAACTGGTTGAGTGTAGCAAAGTGATTCTGATTGTTTCCTTGATTCCCTTGGTTGCCTTGATTGCGCTCTTGAAGAATTTGCATGATCAACTGTGTGTTTGCATTGGTTGCGGCCATCACACCTTGCCATGCCTTCGGAGGAGGTGGAGGTGGTGGCGGATCAGGATTCGGAGTCGTGCGCGTTGGAGGAGCCATCCTGAAGAGGTTGACCACCATTAGCACATTGACAGATAAATATTGAAGCTGAATCCAACGGAATGAAAATTGCAACATATAGTCTTCACACCCGAACAAAATGAATGAATGCATTCCTCTTGAAATGGTCACATATCCATAAATTGAGAAGCCACGTAGAATTAAGGTAGAGAAATACATCAACAAGGTACGGATGAAGAACGAATAATCGGTAAGAAATCCCAATCTTAAACCAATATCCGTGGAAGAAGAACTAGAGCTACTAGAATTCCCACCTATGAAACTCCCGAACCTTTCCGGTTATGCAATCAGGTGTTGGGGATACAGGGGAAGCATAATATCTCACCCAAACTAGCAAATCCTACATCCAGCTGTATCCATCCTTCAACACATAACCAAGAAACCTTCGGAAACCATCTAACTCAACCTTCGAAAAGCATCCGTTATACAAGTTATGGCGATACTCCCGAACTCCCACCCCAGTACTGGGTGGCGTCGAGGTTATCTCACCAACGAACTGCATAAAAGAGATTTTCGATGTCGGCGTACTAGACTCAGGTATTCCAGAACTACAACGATAAAATTATGATGACAACACCTCAGAGCTCAACTCCCCGGGACACTTCCACTAAACCCCTGACAGGAGGCACCAAGACAATGTTCTCACCATAAAACCATCGGAATGATTCCAAGATACTCGCGTGATTCTAAAAAAAAATTTAGTGAAATTTGAGAAGAGAAGAGTCAAAACTCTACGTCAAGATGCCTTACCAGAGTGATGAGGAGACTGGGAAGTAAAAAAAATTCCTAAACTCTCCGATATATAATTCCTAAATGACTCAAAACATTTTTCTAGACACAACTCGGCCGCTAAAAACGATCAAGCAATGGGGCTCCTAAGGTCGGGGGAGGCTCTGATACCAACTTGTAACACCCTCGATGCGACTATAGCTCCCACATGTCGAGGCACGACTTAAAGACATAATCGCACTGAAGGCATATGTCGCAAGTTAGGCAATCTTCACAACATCCCATGTAATATAAATAATAAAGGGGAGATAACATAGTTGGCTTACACTCGCCACGTCAATCAAGTACATAAATAACATTACATCATCCAAACACTCATGGCCCGACTACGGCGCCAAAGTAAAAGAGAACCCAACATGCGACAACGGTCCCAATCACCCCCAACTGGGCACCACTACTGATCATCGGGAAAGGAAACATAGTAACGTTGAGAGTCTTCATCGAACTCCCACTTGAGCTCAAACGCGTCTCCTGGAGCGGAATCATCAGGCCCTGCATCTGGTGTAATAGTAATCTGTGAGACACAGGGACTCAGCAATCTCGCACCCTCGCGATCAAGACTATTTAAGCTTATAGGTATGGCAAGGTAAATATGAGTGGAGCTGCAGCAAGCGACTAGCAAGTATGGTGGCTAACTTATTCGCAAAAGAGAGCGAGAAGAGGAGGCAAAGCGCGAGCGAGAAACTAGAGAGCAACCTGCGCAAACATTACTCCAACACCGTGTCCGCTTCCCGGACTCCACCGAGAAGAGGCCATCACGGTAACACACTCAGTTGATCCATTTTAATTAATTAAGGTTCAAGCTATCTACAATCAGACATTAACAAATTCCCATCTGCCCATAACCGTGGGCACGGCTTTCGAAAGTTCAATCCCTGCAGGGGAGTCCCAACTTAGCCCATGACAAGCTCTCACGGTCAACGAAGGAATAGACCTCCTCCCAAGACGTTCCGATCAGACTCGGTATCTCGGTTACTCAAGACACTTCGACAGGTTAAAACAAGACCAGCAACACCGCCCGAATGTGCCGACAAATCCCGATAGGAGCTGCACATATCTCATTCTCAGGGCACACTCAGATGAGCAAGACGTCGGGTAGGCCAGCCCAGAGTTGCCCCTGATAGCCCCGGACATCGCTCGGTTGGACCAACACTCAGAGGAGCACTGGCCCGGGGGGGTTAAAATAAGATGACCCTTGAGTCTGCAGAACCCAAGGGAAAGAAAAGGCTAGGTGGCGAATGGTAAGACCAATGTTGGGCATTGCTGGAAAATCTTTAATCAAGGCGAACTATCAAGGGGTTCCCATTATAACCCAACTGCGTAAGGAACGCAAAAATCCGGGAACATAACACCGATATGACGGAAACTAGGGCGGCAACAGTGGAACAAAACACTAGGCGAGAGGCCGAGCCTTCCATCCTTTACCAAGTATATAGATGAATTAAGATAACATAGCAATATAATGATATCCCAACAAGTAAATAAATGTTCCAACAAGGAACGGCCTCCAATCTTCACCTGCAACTAGCAACGCTATAAGAGGGGCTGAGCAAAGCGGTAACATAGCCAATCAACGGTTTGCTAGGACATGGTGGGTTAGAGGTTTGACATGGCAATTTGGGAGGCTTGAAAGCAAGTGGTAGGCATCGTAGCATTGGCATAGCGAAAGAGCGAGCAAACTAGCATAGCAAAGATAGTAGCGATTTCGAGGGTATGATCATCTTGCCTGCACAGTTGTCAGAGTTGACTGGATCCTCGAAAGCAAACTCAACGGGCTCCTCATTAGTGAACTCGTATCCCGGCTCTACCCAAAAAAGACAAACAAGCAACAAGGATACAATCAACCACGTGCAAACTCAAACAACACAATGCAAAGATGATATGCTATGCGGGATGCGATGCGGGATGCAAAATGCAAGATATGACAGGATATGCAAGAACCTGGCCTCAACTTGGAATTCCAAGTGTGCCACTGGAAATATGATATGAAATCTCTTGAAAACGATATAAAGAACGCCGGAATCGGAGTTACGGTTTGGAAATGGCAAGCAATTCAAAAATGACAACGGTCTGCGATTTACAGCAAGTAGGCATCTAAATGCAACGAAATGAACATGCTACAGCAACCACATATGACAAAAAAATACATGAAAGGGATGCACACAAGATGCTTAACAAAAGTCTAGCACTGAGCTACGGCCAATTTATCCATTAACAGGTTCAAACAAGCATGGCAAAAATGCATATGGCAAACATATCTCAGACTTAGTGAAATTAACACTTGTCTGGAATTTCAGATCAGGTAGCCCTCTTCGGAGCAACAAAACTACATGCTACAGGATCTGAACATGGAAAAGTAAAGCATGGCATGGAGCTACTCAAAGAGCTTAACAAAAGTCCCTTAGTGACCTTGAGCCAAAAGGGATCAGAAAATATAAATGCAAGCATGTGAACATAGCAAAAACATAATCAGTTTTCATACTTAGTGAAAACTGGCACATGCTGAAATATAACTCAAGTAGGCATGTTTACGAGCTCCATGCACTCACTACGGTGCAAGTCATGGCAAGACAAGCATACACCCTTCAATAAGGCACAAAATTCAAGCTAGACATGGCAAGAACAATGGCATAGCATGCACGGATCAACTACAACATCATCGGCAAAATTGCAAACAAGTTGACAATCTGCCCAGATTCACAAAGTAGCAAAAGTAGATCTCGATTGACTCAAGCTAGGGTGCTCCATAATTGCAAACAAAGACATGGTTGGATAGAGAACTACAATATTAACAAAACTCCCTTACTGATCATCCTCAAAAGAGGCACGGATCACTAGGAAACAACAAGAACATAAGGCATCATGAGATAAATAGCTCCAGGACTTAGTGAAATCACTAAGTCCCTGAAAACAGAATTAGCAAGTGTACCACTTTGCAAGCTTGCACAAGTCACCACACACATAACAAGAATACATGGGTTGCACCTCTGGAAAAATGACAAAAATCCTTAACAAAACACATGTAGAGCATCAGGGCATAGCATGCACACATTAATCATGGCAAAAATGACAAAAACCTAAATGGAGCAGCAGATCTGACAATTAACTCAAGTAGCCCTCTTCTAACAGCATTTCGGGCTTCAAGATGAACTCAAAAGAAAATGATGCAATGGAACGAAATGATGTACTCTCTGATATGAACATTTTGATATGCTATATGCATGAATCGGAGCTACGGATGCAAAGTTACGGGGTCTCGAACAGGAGCATATGGACTGAAAAAAATCAGGGACTTAGAAAAAAACAACCCTCAGATCTAGGGTTTGACCGGCGCGCAATCCGAGGCGGCGGCGGGCACTGTTCACCGCGGGGACGAGGACGGCGGCGCTCTCGCTGGAGATGATGCGGGCGACGGCCGGAGTAGAGAAGGAGGCGGGGCCGGCGATGGCGATGGCGGTGGCGGCGCCGGCTCGGGTCGCTGCGGTGGTGGCGGTCGGGGCGGCCGGCGACGACCTGGGCGGCGCGAGGCGGCGGCTGCTCCGGTGCGGTGGGCGGCGAGCGGCGGCGCGCTGGCGGGGAGGCGGCGAATGGCAGCGGGCGCGGGTGCAGCGCCGTGGAGGAGGAGGGCGCGGGCGGCGCGGCGATGGGCCGGGGAGGGCCGGCTACGGGCCCGTGCGGGCTCCGGCGGCGGTGGGAGGCGGCGGCCACGTGGCACGCCCGGAGTGGCTGCAGGCGGGCGGCGCGCAGGTCGGACACGTCCGATCCGGCGTGGACAGTGTCCGGCGGCGCGAGGAGGAGCGGATTTAGGGTTTTGCCCGGGATTTGGAATGTGGGGATCTATATATAGGGGTAGAGGGAGCTAGGAGAGTCCAAATGAGGTGCGGTTTTCGGCCACGCGATCGTGATCGAACGCTCTAGATGATGGAGCAGAGTTAGGTGGGTTTTGGGCCAAATTGGAGGGGTGTTGGGCTGCAACACACACAAGGCCTTTTCGGTCCCTCGGTTAACCGTTGGAGTATCAAACGAAGTCCAAATGGTACAAAACTTGACAGGCGGTCTACCGGTAGTAAACCAAGGCCACTTGGCAAGTCTTGGTCCAATCCGGAAATGTTTAATCCCCACAAACGAAAGAAAGGTAGAAATGACCACCGGAGGAGAACGAAGCGCTGGAATGCAAAACGGACAACGGGGAAAATGCTCGAATGCATGAGACGAACACGTATGCAGATGCAATGCACATGATGACATGATATGAGATGCATGACAACGACAAAAACACACGGAGACAAAACCCGAACCCGAGGAAATAAATATAACTTAACGCCGGAAACGGCAAGAGTTGGAGTACAAATTGGGAAAGTTACATCCGGGGTGTTACATATAGCCAATGGCTCAGGTGTAGTAAGGCCGAAGATGAGCTATATTCCACGGCCTGTTAGTCTCTTCCTCTGATGTTCGTGAGTCCTTATGCTCTCGAATATCGATCAGATAGTACGACCCGTTGTGCAGATTCTTGCTGGCCACGAAAGGCCCCTCCCAAGGTGGGGATAGCTTATGCATGTTAGTCTGATCTTGGATGAGCCGAAGCACCAAATCTCCTTCCTGAAAGGTTCTGGTCCTGACTCGGCGACTATGATAACGACGAAGATCCTGCTGGTAAATCGCCGATCGGGCGGCTGCGATGTCACGCTCTTCATCCAACCGGTCCAAACCATCTTGCCGTGCTGTCTCATTGTCCGCTTCAATATAAGCTGTGACACGAGGTGAATCATGCCGGATATCACTGGGGAGAACCGCCTCCGCTCCATAAACCATGAAGAACGGTGTGTATCCTGTTGATCTGTTGGGTGTTGTATTGATACTCCATAGCACAGATGGTAATTCTTCTACCCAACAACCCGGCGTTCTCTGCAAAGGAACCATGAGCCGGGGCTTGATGCCTCTCAAGATCTCTTGATTAGCTCTTTCTGCTTGACCATTGGACTGTGGATGTGCCACTGATAAAACGTCGAGCCGGATGTGCTCTCGTCCGCAGAACTCCTTCATAGCACCTTTGGATAAATTGGTACCATTATCTGCGATAATACTGTGCGGAAAGCCAAACCGGAAAATCACCTTTTTGATGAACTAAACCGTCGTGGCCGCATCACACTTGCTAACAGGTTCTGCCTCCACCCACTTTGTAAACTTGTCAACCGCCACCAGGAGGTGGGTCTTCTTATCTTTGGACCTTTTGAAAGGCCCAACCATATCCAGCCCCCAAGTCGCAAACGGCCAAGTAATCGGAATCATTCTCAATTCTTGAGCCGGTACATGAGCGCGCCTTGAAAACCTTTGGCAACCATCACACCGTCTGACCAGATCCTCCGCATCAGCATGAGCAGTTAACCAATAAAAACCATGGCGAAACGCTTTAGCCACCAGAGACTTTGAACCGGCGTGGTGACCACAATCTCCTTCGTGGATCTCATGCAAGATTTCACGGCCTTCTTCAGGAGACACACAGCGTTGGAAAGCCCCTGATATACTGCAATGATGCAACTCGCCGTTGATGATAGCCATGGACTTGGATCGCCAGATTATCTGCCTTGCTAGAATTTCATCCTCTGGCAACTCACCCCGGTTCTTGTACGCCAGGTAAGGAAGCGTCCAATCCGGAATAACATGAAGAGCCGCCACCAATCGAGCCTCCGGATCAGGAATAGCCAAATCCTCTTCACCAGGGATCTTGACCGACGTATAGCCATCGGGTTTATCGTGAGATCCATGTAGAAGTATATGGTCGGTCTTTTACCTCCGCAGACCCGTTAGGTCAGTGCTAACTGACTCATGACCGCATCGTTGGTAAGTTGCCTGGGCACTCTTGAACCCGAAGGGCATAGACACATAGCAGAAGGCTCCAAAGGGAGTTATAAATGATGTCTTCTCCTGGTCCTTAACTGCCATTTTGATCTGATGATAGCCAGAATATGCATCCAAAAAACTTAGATGCTCACAACCCGCCGTAGCATCAATAATTTGATCAATACGGGGGAGGGCAAAAGGATCTACTGGACAAGCCTTATTAAGATCTGTGTAATCCACACACATGCGCCAGGTGCCGTTTTTCTTGAGGACCAACACCGGATTGGCAAGCCACTCAGGGTGAAAAACTTCAATAATAAAGCCAGCTGCTAAGAGCCTGGCTACCTCTTCTCCAATCGCCTTGCGCCTTTCTTCGTTAAACCGGCAGAGGAACTATTTCACCGGTTTGTATTTAGGATCCACATTAAGTGTGTGCTCAGCGAGTTGCCTCAGTACACCTGGCATGTCAGAAGGTTTCCATGCGAAAATGTCCTGATTCTCACGGATGAACTCGATGAGCGTGCCTTCCTATTTCAGATCCAAGTTGGCACTGATGCTAAACTTCTTGGACAAATCGCCAGGTACGAAATCAACAAGCTTAGTCTCTGCTGCCGATTTGAACTTCAGGGCCGGATCATGCTCCGTAGTTGGCTTCTTCAACGGAGTCATGTCCGCCGGATCAACATTGTCTTTATAGTACTTCAACTCCTCGGTGGCACAAACCGACTCTGCATAAGCCGCATCTCCTTCCTCGCATTCCAAAGCGATTTTGCGGCTTCCATGAACCGTTGTTGTCCCCTTGTGACCCGGCATCTTGAGCTGCAAATATACATAACAGGGCCGAGCCATAAACTTGGCGTATGTCGGTCGCCCAAACAGGGCATGATATGGACTTTGGATTTTCACCACCTCAAACGTTAATGTCTCCGACCTGGAATCATGATCATCCCCAAAGGCCACTTCCAGAGCTATCTTACCAATGGGATATGCTGATCTGCCTGGCACTACACCATGGAATACTGTATTAGACGGTTTGAGATTCTTATCTGTTAGCCCCATACGTCGGAAGGTCTCATAGTACAGGATGTTAATACTGCTCCCTCCATCCATGAGCACCTTGGTAAACTTATAACCTCCCACCTGAGGCGCCACCACCAGAGCCAACTGACCCGGATTATCGACCTGGGGTGGGTGATCTTCTCTGCTCCATATGATCGGCTGTTCAGACCAACGTAGATAACGGGGTATGGCCGGTTCAACAGAGTTGACTGCGCGCCTCTGAACCTTCTGGTCTTGCTTGTCCAAGCTAGTGGTAAAGACATGGTACTACTGTCCACCACTCAACTGCTTTGGGTTGCTCTTGTAACCCGACTACTGCTGCTGCTGTTGGTTGTAACCACCCTGGTTGTTCCGATTATTTTGACCATTATTTCCGCCCGAATTACCATTAAACCCTGAACCGGAACTTCCTCCACCGTAACCCGGCCCGGACCCTGAGCCATCGCCAGATTCGCGATCATACCGGAAATTATTAGAATTCTTGAACTCCTGCATAATAAAGCAATCCTTCCAAAGGTGGTTTGCTGGTTCCTCCTTCATCCCATGTTTTGGACAGGGCTGGCTTAGCAGATAGTTTAGGCGGTTTGGGTTAGGGTTGGGCGCCCCACTACGATTTCTTGGCCTACCCTTGCGTCGCTGGCCATTGTTCTGTGTGTTGGTATTAGCCACAAAGTCCATGTTACCGTCCGCTTTACGCTTGCCTCCTCCGCCATTGCCTACCCAATGATGCTGCTGACCTTTGGAGCTGTTGTTCTTCTTTCCCTTCCCTGTCTTGTCATCATCAGATTCGGGATCCTTGGTGCTATCAGAATCAGCATATTTCACCAAAGCGGCCATGAGAGTCCCCATGTCGGTGCAATGACGCTTCATCCGTCCCAACTTCAGCTTCAGGGGTCCAAACCGGCAGTTGCCCTCTAGGGTTAATGCTGCGGTGTCAGCGTTGATGCGGTTTGAGGAGTGCAACACTTGTGAAACCCGGCGCACCCAATGAGTCGTTGATTCTCCTTCCTCCTGGATGCATGCAGCTAAGTCCACTATCGACATAGGCTGTTTACAGGTATCTTTGAAATTGCTGATAAACCAGGCCCGTAATTGGGCCCATGAACTGATAGAATTAGCCGGTAATCTTTTTAACCAAGTACGGGCCGTTCCTTCGAGCATCATGGTGAAGTATTTTGCACACGCCGCGTCATCCACATCGAGCATCTCCATGGCCATCTCATAGCTCTCCACCCATGTCTCTGGAGGTTGATCCGCCGTGTAATTTGGTACCTTGCGCGGGCCTTTGAAATCCTTGGGCAGGCGCACGTTACGTAAAGCGGGGATAAGGCAAGGCACCCCCAAAGAACTGGAAGTAACACCAGGTTCGGTCAAGGTGGTTGGATGAACCGGCGTGAGCTGCTGAGCCTGATGCTGTGCGGCTAACTCGGCCTCCCTGTGCGCGCGGGCCCGGTCCACCACTCCCTGAGCATCATCAGCACCACCCGCTGGGTTGTTGTCCCGGGGTGCCCCACGTTGTTCATTACTCGACACTGTCGGTTCATCCATATGTCTGTTATAGCTCCGGCTTGGACGAGGGGTCGAGTGGATCCGGTCGCGGCTGTACGAGTATGCTTCCTGTTGGGCCAAAGCGGTCCTCAGAAGTTCCTTGACCCGCCGTGTCTCTACTGCCTGCGGCGAGTCACCTTCAATTGGAATGGCCTCCAGCCGTGCAGCAGCTGCAACAAGATTGTCCATTGGGTTGGATTAGTGACCCGGGGGTGTTAAAGCAGCCTGAGGTACAACGGTGTTTTGACGAGGCGGATCGATCTGACAAGGCTGAACCGGTGCACCGGTCCCAGGGGCTTCTGCCCGGTTCCCCTCCAGCGGATTGCCGGCTCTTGGCCCTGGAGCGTTGAAAAGGTCTCTGGCCTCGAAAACCGGAGGTAAGCGGGATTGGTGCTTCCTCCTCATGACTTCATGTGATGCGCTCTGGTCTAACATAAGCCTGTAGGCCTGTGCGTCTAAAGCAGTCCGCTCTGCGGCCATCCTGGTGTCCTCAGCCGCCAGATCCGCTTTGGCCTGGGTGATTTGTTCCTTTACCCTTGCAATCTCCGTATTGTGAACGTCCTGATCTGGCGGATTAACTTCCGCCATAAGCACAGCCAATGCATCAAATAGCTCTGATAGAACCTGAGCCGGCGGGCGCACAGGGCCTCCTGCCCCGGCGGCCGTCGCTGCTGCTGAACCGGAAATTGTCGCCGCAGCTGTCGAAGAATGAAGCGTTGCTTGTGTTCCGGCCATGAATATTCCAACCCGGTTGGGCAGATCGGAGGGGTCCGGAATACTGTCGCCATCGGAATAGCTCCCAATCCGGCCATCTTGTAGCTGATAAAGAGATTCGGTTTCTCCGGTCGAAGATTCGTCACCGGAACAAATGACAGTCGCCCCGCGAAATCCCGATCCATCCTCATGACTTCCTCCATGGATGACTCCCACGAAGGCATGCTTCATGGCCGGTTTAACCCGGGCGGATTGCGCACGCTGAGCCGTCTCGACAAGGTCGGTGCAGATGTCCGGCTCAGGGCCCGATTCACCGATCTTACCAATGAAAACGTGAATGCTGCCAAAGGGGACCCGGTACCCGTACTCAACTGAGCCGGCCTCGGGGCCCCAGCCTGCGTCATCGATGTAGAGCCTACCGCGACGACTCTTAGTCATCCGGCCTACAGCATAGCCCTCGAGTCCTTCAAAGCGGCCCTCCAAGAACCGGAAACCATCGTGCGATAGCCCCACGGTGGGCGCCAACTGTCGTGGTTTTGTCACGGCAGATGTCCTAGAGAAAGGACTTAGTCGTGGAGCCATCGCGACGGGTTAGCTTGAAGGGGTTAAAGCGGACACAAGGACGCAAGAGAGTTTATACTAGTTCGGCCCCTTCAAGGAAGGTAAAAGCCTACGTCTAGTTGTGATGGAATTGATGGGGTTTCGATGACTAGGGAGGAAACAAGCTTCGCCTATGTCTCGAGTTGTTGTCTGTCGTCCTTGAACCGCCGCCAGGTCGCCCCCTTATATACACGGGTGATGCCCGCCGGTTCAGAGAGTCCCAACACCGGTTCATACTCGTATCTGGGTTGGTCCCTCCTTGTTCCTAACTTACAGTACAAGTATATGCACAAACGTCGATGTACGGCTACAGGTTGTAAACCGACTACGGGCCCTAGGCCTTTATCTGCCTCTTTAGGCTTTAACACCATTGATCTACTGATGAAGTTAATCCGGCCCAGGTAGGCCGGTTTATGCCCAGTAGTAATATCCCCAACAGCTAGCAATGATGGAAAGGTGAGAGTGCGTATAATCCATGGACTCAACATTAGTCATAAATAACTCACATACTTATTGCAAAAATCTACAAGTCATCAAAAACCAAGCATTACGCGCATGCTCCTAGGGGGATATATTGGTAGGAAAAGACCATCGCTCGTCCCCGACCGGCACTCATAAGGAAGACAATCAAATAACACCTCATGTTTCAAATTTTTTACACAACGTTTACCATACGTGCATGCTACGGGACTTGCAAACTTCAACACAAGTATTCCTCAAATTCACAACTACCCAACTAGCACAACTTTGATATCAGTATCTCCATATCTCAAAACAATCATCAAGTATCAAACTTCTCTTAGTATTCAATGCACTTATATGAAAGTTTTTATTATATTCCTCTTGGATGCCCATCATATTAGGACTAATTTCATAACCAAAGAAAATTACCATGCTATTCTAAAGACTCACAAAATAATATAAGTGAAGCATGAGAGTTCATCTATTTCTAAAAAATAAAACCACCACCGTGCTCTAAAAGGATATAAGTGAAGCACTAGAGAAAATGACAAACTACTCCGAAAGATATAAGTGAAGATCAATGAGTAGTCGAACAATTATGCAACTATATGAAGACTCTCTAACATTTAATAATTTCAGATCTTGGTATTTTATTCAAACATCAAGCAAAAAAATGAAATAAAATGACGCTCCAAGCAAAACACATATCATGTGGTGAATAAAAATATAGCTCCAAGTAAAGTTACTGATGAACGAAGACGAAAGAGGGGATCCCTTCCGGGGCATCCCCAAGCATAGGATTTTGGTTGTCCTTGAATATTACTTTGGGGTGCCTTGGGCATCCCCAAGATTAGGCTCTTGCCACTCCTTATTCCATAGTCCATCGAATCTTTACCCAAAACTTGAAAACTTCACAACACAAAACTTAACAGAAAACTCGTAAGGTCCATTAGCGAAAGAAAACAAAACACCACTTCAAGGTACTATAATGAACTCATTATTTATTTATATTGGTGTTAAACCTACTGTATTCCAACTTCTCTATGGTTTATAAACTCTTTTACTAGCCATAGATTCATCAAAATAAGCAAACAACACACGAAAAACAGAATCTGTCAAAAACAGAACAGTTTGTAGTAATCTGAATCAAACGTATACTTCTGGAACTCATAAAAATCTCAAATAAATTGCTGGACGTGAGGAATTTATCTATTAATAATCTGAAAAATAATTAACTAAATATCACTCTCCAAATAAAAATGGCAGCAATTCTCGTGAGCGCTAAAGTTTCTGTTTTTTACAGCATGATCGCAAAGACTTCACCCAAGTCTTCCCAAAGGTTCTACTTGGAACAAGCACTAATTAAAACATAAAACCACATCTAAACAGAGGCTAGACAAATTATTTATTACTAAACAGGAGAAAAAAGCAAGGAACAAAAATAAAGTTGGGTTGCCTCCCAACAAGCGCTATCGTTTAATGCCCCTAGCTAGGCATGATGATTTCAATGATGCTCACATAAAGGATTGAAACATAAAGAGAGCATCATGACGAATATGACTAGCACATTTAAGCCTAACCCACTTCCTATGCATAGGGATTTTGTGAGAAAACAACTTATGGGAACGAGAATCAACTTGCATAGGAAGGTAAAACAAGCATAACTTCAAAACTTTAAGCACATAGAGAGAAAACTTGATATTATTGCAATTCCTACAAGCATATGTTCCTCCCTCATAATAATTTTCAGTAGAATCATGAATGAATTCAACAATATAACCAGCACCTAAATCATTCTTTTCATGATCTACAAGCATAGAAAATTTACTACTCTCCACATAAGCAAAATTCTTCTCAATCGGAATAGTGGGAGTATCATAAGAGACTCGAATACTATAAATTGTTTCCACATTAAAAGAGTAGCGTTCATAAAAAGGGTAATCATAATCATGACAAGTTTTATAAATATAATCATCACTACTTTTTATAGCATATGTATCATCACAATAATTATCATAAGTAGCAACTTTGTTCTCATCATAATCGATTGAAACCTCTTCCAAGATAGTGGAATCATCACTAAATAAAGCCATGACCTCTCCAAATCCACTTTCATAATTATCATAATAAGATTCAACATCCTCCAAAATAGTGGGATCATTACTTGCTAAAGTTGACACTCTTCCAAACCCACTTTCATCAATATAATCATCATAAGTAGGAGGCATGCTATCATCATTATAAATTTGCATATCAAAACTTGGGGGACAAAAAATATCATCTTCATCAAACATAGCTTCCCCAAGCTTGTAGCTTTGCATATCATTAGCATCATGGATATTCAAGGAATTCATACTAACAACATTGCAAGCATGCTAATTATTCAAATATTTAGTGCCAAACATTTTAATGCATTCTTCTTCTAGCACTTGAGCAAAATTATCGGAATCCTTATTTTCATGATAGATATTAAAAAGATGAAGCATATGAGGTATCCTCAATTCCATTTTTTATAATTTTCTTTTATAAACTAAACTAGTGATAAAACAAGAAACTAAAAGACTCGATTGCAAGATCTAAAGATATACCTTCAAGCGCTAACCTCCCCGGCAATGGCGCCAGAAATGAGCTTGATGTCTACTACGCAACCTTCTTCTTGTAGACGTTGTTGGGCCTCCAAGTGCAGAGGTTTGTAGGATAGTAGCAAATTTCCCTCAAGTGGATGACCTAAGGTTTATCAATCCGTAGGAAGCGTAGGATGAAGATGGTCTCTCTCAAGCAACCCTGCAACCAAATAACAAAGAGTCTCTTGTGTCCCCAACACACCCAATACAATGGTAAGTTGTATAGGTGCACTAGTTCAGCGAAGAGATGGTGATACAAGTGCAATATGGATGGTAGATAATAGTTTTTGTAATCTGAAAATATAAAAACAGCAAGGTAACTAATGATAAAAGTGAGCATAAATGGTATTGCAATGCGTTGAAACAAGGCCTAGGGTTCATACTTTCACTAGTGCAAGTTCCCTCAACAATAATAACATAATTGGATCACATAACTATCCCTCAACATGCAACAAAGAGTCACTCCAAAGTCACTAATAGCGGAGAACAAACGAAGAGATTATGGTAGGGTATGAAACCACCTCAAAGTTATTCTTTCCAATCAATCCGTTGGGCTATTCCTATAAGTGTCACAAACAACCATAGAGTTCGTACTAGAATAACACCTTAAGACACAAATCAACCAAAACCCTAATGTCACCTAGATACTCCAATGTCACCTCAAGTATCCGTGGGTATGATTATACGATATGCATCACACAATCTCAGATTCATCTATTCAACCAACACATAGAACTTCAAAGAGTGCCCCAAAGTTTCTACCGGAGAGTCAAGACAAAAACGTGTGCCAACCCCTATGCATAGGTTCATGGGCAGAACCCGCAAGTTGATCACCAAAACATACATCAAGTGAATCACGTGATATCCCATTGTCACCGCAGATACGCACGGCAAGACATACATCAAGTGTTCTCAAATCTTTTAAAGACTCAATCCGATAAGATAACTTCAAAGGGGAAACTCAATCCATCACAAGAGAGTAGAGGGGGGAGAAAACATCATAAGATCCAACTATAATAGCAAAGCTCGCGATACATCAAGATCGTATCACCTCAAGAACACGAGAGAGAGAGAGAGATCAAACACATAGCCTACTCATGGTTTAAGCAACTTGATCATGAACATGTTGCACAAGCTTGGGAGAGAATGAAATTAATGATACGTAATTACCCTACTCATGGTTTAAATTTATGGATGATTATACAAAACTTTTATGCCGGATTGAATTTTGCTTCTAGAAATATTTTAGATTCGTCCGCGGGAGGCACTTTTATGGAAATCACTTTAGGAGAAGCTAATAAACTCCTAGATGATATTATGGTTAGTTATTCTCAATGGCATACTGAAAGATCTACTAATACAAAAGGTGCATGCGATAGAAGAAATTAATGTTTTGAGTGGAAAGATGGATGAACTTGTGAAATTATTTGCTAATAAGAGTGTTTCTTCTAATCCTAATGATATGCCCTTGTATACTTTGATTGAGAATAATAATGAATCTATGGATGTGAATTTTGTTGGTAGGAACAATTTTGGTAACAACGCATATAGAGGAAATTTTAATCCTAGGCCTTACCCTAGTAATCCCTATAATAATTATGGTAATTCCTACAACAATTCTTAATGAAATTATAATAAGATGCCCTCTGATTTTGAATCTAATATTAAAGAATTTATTACTTCGCAAAAAAAATTTAACGCTATGATTGAAGAAAAATTGCTTAAGATTGATGATTTGGCTCGGAACGTTGATAGAATTGCTCTTGATGTTGATTCTTTGAAACTTAGATCTATTCCACCTAAGCATGATATCAATGAGTCTCTCAAATACATGAGAATTTCCATTGATGAGTGCAAAGAAAGAACCGCTAGGATGCGTGCTAAGAAAGATGCCTTTATAGAGTGTGTTCTTCTAGTTGCTATGAAAATAAAGATGAAGATCTAAAAGTTATTGATGTGTCCCCTATTAAATCTTTGTTTTGCAATATGAATCTTGATAATTATGGGACTGAATATGATCCACCTTTACCTAGAAGGCGTTCCAAGAATTCGAAATTTGTTGATCTTGATGCTAAATTTGATAAAAGTGGGATTGAAGAAATTAAAACCCTAGATGTTGCTAACCCACTATTATGGATTTCAAGGAATTTAACTATGAAAATTGCTCTTTGATTGATTGTATTTCCTTGTTGCAATCCATGCTAAATTCTCCTCATGCTTATAGTCAAAATAAAGTGTTTACTAAACATATCGTTGATGTCTTGATGCAATCTTATGAAGAAAAACTTGAATTGGAAGTTTCTATCCCTAGAAAACTTTATGATGAGTGGGAACCAACTATTAAAATTAAAATTAAAAATCATGAATTCTGTGCTTTATGTGATTTGGGTGCTAGTGTTTCCACGATTCCAAAGACTTTGTGTGATTTGTTAGGTTTCCGTGATTTTGATGATTGCTCTCTAAACTTGCACCTTGCGGATTCCACTATTAAGAAACCTATGGGAAGAATTAATGATGTTCTTATTGTTGCAAATAGGAATTATGTGCCCATAGATTTTATTGTTCTTGACATAGATTGCAATCCTTCATGTCCTATTATTCTTGGTAGACCTTTCCTTAGAACGATTGGTGCAATTATTGATATGAAGGAAGGAAATATTAGATTCCAATTTCCATTAAGTAAATGCATGGAACACTTTCCTAGAAATAAGATTAAATTAACTTATGAATATATTATGAGAGCCACTTATGGATTGCCTACCAAAGATGGCAATACCTAGATCTATTCATGATTGTTATGCCTAGCTAGGGGCGTTAAACGATAGCGCTTGTTGGGAGGCAACCCAATTTTATTTTTATTCCTTGCTTTTTGATCCTGTTTAGTAATAAATAATTTATCTAGACTATGTTTCGGTTGTGTTTTTTGTACTTAATTAGTGTTTGTGCCAAGTAGAACCGTTGGGAAGACTTGGGGAAAGTCTTGTTGAACTTGCTGTAAAAACAGAAACTTTAGCGCTCACGAGAACTGCTGTCATTTTTATTTGGAGAGTGATATTTAGTTAATTATTTTTTCAGATTATTAATAGATAAATTACTCACGTCCATATATTTATTTTAGAATTTTTGGGGTTACAGATCTTGCGCTAGCTACAGATTACTACAGACTATTCTGTTTTTGATAGATTCTGTTTTTCGTGTGTTGTTTGCTTATTTTGATGAATCAATGGCTAGTAAAATAGTTTATAAACCATAGAGAAGTTGGAATACAGTAGGTATAACACCAATATAAATAAAGAATGAGTTCATTACAGTACCTTGAAGTGATCTTTTATTTTTCTTTCGCCAACGGAGCTCACGAGATTTTCTACTTTAAGTTTTGTCTTGTGAAGTTTTCAAGTTTTGGGTAAAGATTTGATGGATTATGGAACAAGGAGTGGCAAGAGCCTAAGCTTGGGGATGCCCATGGCACCCCCAAGATAATCTAAGGACACCTAAAAGCCAAAGCTTGGGGATGCCCCGGAAGGCCTCTTTCGTCTACTTCTATCGGTAACTTTACTTGGAGCTATATTTTTATTTACCACATGATATGTGTTTTGCTTGGAGCATCTTGCATGATTTGAGTATTTGCTTGTTAGTTTACAACAATCATCCTTTCTGTACACACCTTTTGAGAGAGCCATACATGATTTGGAATTTGTTAGAATACTCTATGTGCTTCGCTTATATCTTTTGAGTTATATAATTTTGCTCTAGTACTTCACTTATATCTTTTAGTGCACGATGGTGGATTTGTTTTATAGAAACTATTGATCTCTCATGCTTCACTTAGATTATTTTGAGAGTCTTAAATAGCATGGTAATTTGCTTAAAATCTTAATATGCTTGGTATACAAGATTAATAATAAAACTTTCTTATGAGTGTGTTGAATACTATGATAAGTTTGATACTTGATAATTGTTTTGAGATATAGAGATGGTGATATTAAAGTCATGGTAGTTGAGTAGTTGTGAATTTGATAAATACTTGTGTTGAAGCTTGTGGTTCCCGTAGTAGGCACGTATGGTGAATCGTTATGTGATGAAGTAGGAGCATGATTTATTATTGATTGTCTTCCTTATGAGTGGCGGGCGGGGACGAGCGATGGTCTTTTCCTACCAATCTGTCCCCCTAGGAGCATGCGCGTAATACTTTGCTTTGATAACTTATAGATTTTTGCAATAAGTATATGAGTTCTTTATGACTAATGTTGAGTCCATGGATTATACGCACCCTCACCCTTCCACCTTTGCTAGCCTCTCTAATACCGCGCACCTTTCGCCGGTATCATACACCCACCATATACCTTTCTCAAAACAGCCACCATACCTACCTATTATGGCATTTCCATAGCCATTCCGAGATATATTTCCATGCAACTTTCCACCATTCCGTTTATTATGACACACTCCATCATTGTCATATTGCTTAGCATGATCATGTAGTTGACATCGTATTTGTGGCAAAGCCACCATTCATAATTCTTTCATACATGTCACTCACGAGTCATTGCATATCCCGCTACACCGCCGGAGGCATTCACACAGAGTCATATTTTGTTCTAAGTATCGAGTTGTAATTGTTGAGTTGTAAGAAAAATAAAAGTGTGATGATCATCATTATTAGAGCATTGTCCCAGTGAGGAAAGGATGATGGAGACTATGATTCCCCCACAAGTCGGGATGAGACTCCGGACGAAAAATAAATAAAAGAGGCCAAAGAATCCAAAATAAAAAAAGGAGAAAGAAAAGAGGCCATAAAAAAGACAAAAGGCCCAAATAAAAAAATGAGAGAAAAAGAGAGAAGGGACAATGTTACTATCCTTTTACCACACTTGTGCTTCAAAGTAGCACCATGATCTTCATAGTAGAGAGTCTCTCATGTTATCACTTTCATATACTAGTGGGAATCTTTCATTATAGAACTTGGCTTGTATATTCCAATGATGGGCTTCCTCAAATTGCCCTAGGTCTTCATGAGCAAGCAAGTTGGATGCACACCCACTTAGTTTCTTTTTGAGCTTTCATATACTTATAGCTCTAGTGCATCCGTTGCATGGCAATCCCTACTCACTCACATTGATATCTATTGATGGGCATCTCCATAGCCCGTTGATACGCCTAGTTGATGTGAGACTATCTTTCCCTTTTTGTCTTCTCCACAACCACCATTCTATTCCACCTATAGTGCTATATCCATGGCTCACGCTCATGTATTGTGTGAAAATTGAAAAAGTTTTGAGAATGTCAAAAGTATGAAACAATTGCTTGGCTTGTCATCGGGGTTGTGCATGATTTAAATATTTTGTGTGGTGAAGATAGAGCATAGCCAGACTATATGATTTTGTAGGGATAACTTTCTTTAGCCATGTTATTTTGAGAAGACATAATTGCTTTGTTAGTATGCTTGAAGTATTATTATTTTTATGTCAATATGAACTTTTGTCTTGAATCTTTCGGATCTGAATATTCATACCACAATTAAGAAGAATTACATTAAAATTATGCCAAGTAGCACTCCGCATCAAAAATTCTATTTTTATCATCTACCTACTCGAGGACGAGCAGGAATTAAGCTTGGGGATGCTTGATACGTCTCCAACGTATCTATAATTTTTGATTGCTCCATGCTATATTATCTACTCTTTTGGACATTATTGGGCTTTATTATCCACTTTTATATTATTTTTGGGACTAACCTATTAACCGGAGGCCCAGCCTAGAATTGTTGTTTTTTGCCTGTTTTAGGGTTTCGAAGAAAAGGAATATCAAACGGAGTCCAAACGGAATGAAACCTTCGGGAACGTGATTTTTAGGGAGATTATGATCCGGGAGACTTGGACCCTACGTCAAGAAAGAAAACATGAGGGCACGAGGTAGGGGTCGCGCCCACCCCCACCAGGCGCGCCCTCCACCCTCGTGGGCCCCCTGTTGCTCCACCGACGTACTCCTTCCTCCTATATATACCTACGTACCCCCAAACGATCAGATACGGAGCCAAAACCCTAATTTCACCGCCGTAACTTTCTGTATCCACAAGATCCCTTCTTAGGGCCTGTTCCGGAGCTCCGTCGGAGGGGGCATCGATCACGGAGGGCTTCTACATCAACACCATAGCCTCTCCGATGAAGTGTGAGTAGTTTACCTCAGACCTACGGGTCCATAGTTAGTAGCTAGATGGCTTCTTCTCTCTTTTTGGATCTCAATACAATGTTCTCCCCCTTTCTTGTGGAGATCTATTCGATGTAATCTTCTTTTTGCGGTGTGTTTATTGAGACCGATGAATTGTGGGTTTATGATCAAGTCTATCTATGAATAATATTTGAATCTTCTCTGAATTCTTTTATGTATGATTGGTTATCTTTGCAAGTCTCCTCGAATTATCAGTTTGGTTTGGCCTACTAGGTTGATCTTTCTTGCAATGGGAGAAGTGCTTAGCTTTGGGTTCAATCTTACGGTGTCCTTTCCCGGTGACAATAAGGGAAGCAAGGCATGTATTGTCTTGTTGCCATCGAGGATAACAAGATGGGGTTTTATTCATATTGCATGAGTCTATCCCTCTACATCATGTCATCTTGCTTAAGGCGTTACTCTGTTTTCATGAACTTAATACTCTAGATGCATGCCGAATAGCGGTCGATGAGTGGAGTAATAGTAGTAGATGCAGGCAGGAGTCGGTCTACTTGTCTCGGACGTGATGCCTATATACATGATCATACCTAGATATTCTCATAACTATTCTCAATTCTATCAACTGCTCAACAGTAATTTGTTCACCCACCGTGGAATACTTATGCTCTCGAGAGAAGCCACTAGTGAAACCTATGGCCCCCGGGTCTATCTTTATCATATTAATCTCCTACTACTTAGTTATTTCCTTTGCTTTTTACTTTGCCTTTATTTTACTTTGCATCTTTATCATAAAAATACCAAAAATATTATCTTATCATATCTATCAGATCTCACTCTCATAAGTGGCCCTATAGGGATTGACAGCCCCTATTTGTGTTGGTTGCGAGGATTTATTTGTTTTGTGCAGGTGCGAGGGACTCGCGCGTAGCGTCCTACTGGATTGATACCTTGGTTCTCAAAAACTAAGGGAAATACTTACGCTACTTTGCTGCATCATCCCTTCCTCTTCAGGGAAAACCAACGCAGTGCTCAAGAGGTAGCAACCGACACATATTGTATTGTTTCCATCAAGGATAACAAGCTGGGGTTTTCATCATATTGCTTGAGTTTGTCCCGCTACATCATGTCATCTTGCTTAAAGCGTTACTCTGTTCTTATGAACTTAATACTCTAGATGCAGGCAAGAGTCGGTTGATGTGTGGTAGGTGCAGGCAGGAGTCAGTCTACTTGATATGGACGCGATGCCTATATTCATGATCATTGCCTTAGATATCGTCATAACTTTGCGCTTTTCTATCAATTGCTCGGCAGTAATTTGTTCACCCGTCGTAATATTTTCTATCTTGAGAGAAGCCTCTAGTGAAACCTATGGCCCCCGGGTCTATTTTCCATCATATAAGTTTCCGATCTACAATTTTAGTTTCCTATTTACTTTCTTTGCAATCTTTTACTTTCCGTTCCATAAACCAAAAATACCAAAAATATTACTTTACCGTTTATCCATCTATATCATATCTCACTTTGCAAATAACCGTGAAGGGATTGACAACCCCTTTATCGCATTGGGTGCAAGTTGGTGTTTGTTTGTGCAGGTATTCGGTGGCTTGTGCGTTGTCTCTTACTAGATTGATACCTTGGTTCTCAAAACTGAGGGAAATACTTAATCTACTGTGCTGCATCACCCTTTCCTCTTCAAGGTAAAAACCAACGCAAGCTTAAGAGGTAGCACACCACACCACCCTGCAGTGCACCGAGACGAGCAATGTGATAGGGAAAGAAAGAAAAGGAAAACAAAGAAAGCAAAAGATCTATCCAATTCTAGTTTTGGTAACATCACACCAACCATGGTTAAAAGTAATGGTCTACAAATTGGAATCAATCCAATCTTTTAAGATACTTAAGTTCTTCTGTTTCACTCTATGTTCAAGGAGAGGAAGATCTTTCTTCAACAGGTATTTCCAAGTGTCCAAGCAGTGATCTTATTTTCTATACACCTTTCCATTTCTTTGAATCCAAACATCATGTCTTCAAAAGTGGAAGTTCCTCTAAGTTTATTTGGAATGATGGATGTCTAGCAATATGGAGCATAGGTGTAGTCCCACAATAGGTGCAAGGATGTTTCTTCAGATCTTTCATTGCAGAAAACACAATCATAACACTCCAAATGCATGCCTTTTCAACATATTGTGTTCGCTCTATCATGAAGTAAGAGCCAAAAAAATCTTAAGCCTTATTCTGTCGTCGCATTTCTAGAGCCCCTGAAATAGTTTATGATGTTTAGTGTCCCCAATTAAAGCAAGGTACCTCTTCATAGAAGAATATTTTTTTTTCACATGGTGAGCACCGTCTGTCTTGAATATCATGGTTATAGTCTTGTTCCAAAGGAGCAAGAAGTTCTTCAACCCGCAGAACAGCTTGTGCTGAAAGAGGGGTGTGGAAGTGTTTGGAGATGTTAGCATTTCTCAATAGGGAGGCCAATGTCTGGTTGTTGTCCTTAGCAAAGAGTGAATCTCAGGAAGCTTTTGAATCAGTAGTGTGTCCAACCAAGTATCATGGAGAGCAACACAGACATTGGATCAGCTTGAGATTTACTATCATGGAGGCGGCGACATTTCCTAGGAAGCTGGCTAGTATAGTAACTCTCCCAAATTAATTTCACCCAAGGGAAATTGTTTCTATTAAAGAACTTGTGCAAGTTTTTCAACAATAGAGGTTTACTATCAACAACCAAATGAAGATTGCCCAAACACCATTTTTCTCTGGGTTGACAAACCTTCTTCCAAGCAATGAGAGCTGTACCAGACTCTTCTTGTTTATATTTCTGCCAAAAAAATGTCTAAGATATATTTTGATCCATTTCGATAACTTCGCCCACATGCCCCTCACGAGCGTCGACCAGTTGCCCATCCTCATTAAGCACGAGAATGCAACGAGCATCACCTCATCGAACAAGGATGCGGGGCGATAAATCAATAGCCCCGCCGCACAGAGGTCAAAGATGAATATTGTCGCTTAGCGTGCGTCGCACGAAACAGCGGCTTTAGATTCATGCTTCATTCCCTCACCCTAAGGGCAACTCGAACCGATCCCCTATCCATCGGTAGAGGAGGATAAATTCAGCTATCCTCCTCTAACGCGCACCTAGCCGATCCCCAATAGCCGTTAGCGGAGGATAAATTATCATCCAGTGCCTATCCCACCCCTATTTTTACCCCCACGGTTACCACTCGGAGCAAAAGCTCGTGCCTCTCTATCGCCTCTTCCACACCGCTGCCTCTTCGCTGTTGATCGCCCCGGCCCCTGCCGCTATTGCGTTGCCTCCCTTGGTCCTTCTGTCCGGCGCCTAGTCCATTCGTCCGTCGTCGCCAAAATTGAGGTGAAACGTCGCCGCCTCGCCATAGCCGATTCATCGGATTGATTCATTTTTTCTTCTCTTTTGTGGCCACCGCTTCCTGACCTTGCTTTCGCTCTGCTCCAGGTCATTTTCACGCTTCGCCACCCGCCGGTTTGACCGAAATGACGACGGCTGGTCGGTGCATCACAACTGCACCGGAAGTGTTCGACGAATTGCTCAGGTGAGTTTTTTCGTTCTTTTTTTTTGAATCGAGCCGTTTGGATTGAACCTAGCCATTTGAATTGTAGATGAAGAGGTTGAGGGAGATGGTCTTCGAAGACTCGTCATCATCCAAAGAGGAAGAAGACGGCGAAGACTTTGAAACCGTTTTAGGCATGATTTTCAATGATGATATTTGGCCCCCTAGGAGAGGATCGTAGTTCGGACACATACACATCAACCGTGATAGAGCGCAGGGCCATGCCAAGATCACGAGAGACTACTTTGCTCCGAAGCGAACATATCCAGAGAAGTACTTTTGCCGGCGCTTTCGGATGCACACACGTCTTTTTCTGACCATTGCAAAAGTCATTGAGAAGTATGATGATTGGTTCAAGCTCTACAGAAATGCAAGTGGATAGATAAGGGCAAGCCCTCCGATGAAGTGCATTCCGTACGTTCGAGTATTGTCATATGGGTGCTCGGCCGATGCTGTTGATGACTATGTCCGCATTGGTGAAGGCACAATCTTGGAGGCCATTCAAAGGTCCACAAAAATAGTGATTGATGTCTTTGGACCTGAGTACTTGAGATCCTCCACCGAGGAAGACACACAGGGGCTATTGACCGAGAGTGAAGCAAGAGGATGGCCAGGGATGCTTGGATCACTTGACTGTATGCACTGGGCATGGAAAAAATTGTCCTGTAGGGCGGAAGGGTCACTACAACGATTATTCTTGAGGCAGTTGCATCGAAGGATGTTTGGATATGACATTCATTCTTTGGTTCGTCTGGGTCTCACAATGACTTGAATGTGCTGTCAAGATCACCACTGTTTTCTAGGCTTATTACAGAAGATGCTCCTGCTTGCAACTACTCGGTTAATGTGCACAACTACTCAATGGGTTAATACCTTGCGGATACATCTATCCACCATGGGCCACATTGGTCAAAACAATTCCGTGTCCAAAAGGTAACAAAAATATTCACTTTGGTCACTGTCAAGAAGCTTCTAGGAAAGATGTGGAGAGAGCCTTCGGTGTGCTTCAGAAGCGATTTGCAATTCTTCATGTCCCTGCCAAGTACTATAGCTCCCAGGTTCTATGGCAGATCATGACTTGTTGCATCAATTTTTGTATGGGAAAATATCCGATCTATTCATCTTCAATCATGACGGTACAATGAACAACAGAATTAATAAAAAATACATACTAATATGTAGACCGCCTAGCAACGACTACAAGCATTGAAGCGAGCCGAAGGTGCGCCGCCGTCATCGCCCCTCCATCACCGGAGCCACATAACATGATCGTTGAAGATGAGAGGGAGATGCCTGAGAACTTTCGGTACATCACCAACAATACTCCGGTTGAGGTAGAGTATGATCCAAATACGATCGTGACATTCCTTGAGGAGCATCACTAGATCCAGAATTGACAAGTTTATGCTCAACTTCAAGATAATCTTATTAAGCATCACTCGCAACAGTCTTAGTGAGTCATACTTGTTGTAACACATGTTATTTGCTACATTTGG
The DNA here is from genome assembly GCF_003073215.2 of Triticum urartu. Lineage (NCBI taxonomy): Eukaryota > Viridiplantae > Streptophyta > Magnoliopsida > Poales > Poaceae > Triticum > Triticum urartu. The sequence goes on along the minus strand of NC_053026.1, from coordinate 294,991,193 downwards.
ACTATTCGGTGTGTTTAAATTTAAATAATTCAGTTTATAAACTTTGAATTTGGTTTGTAAACTATATTCGTGATTTGCTTGGACATTCATATTTATGTTTGTTTCTATATGCACGATAATATATAGTTGCAATGTATACTATAGAAAAAGAAAAGGGTTTACTCGTCCGGATCCTTCTCTATTTACGGGGGATCGGTTACAGTTGTCCTAAGAGCATCTCCAGCCGCGGCACCAATAGGCCCTCCCGGACGTTTTTGCCGCGCCTGCGCCCAAAATTCAGCCCAGTCATGCCCCTAGAAACCTGTTTTTCGCCGGCTTGGGCCAAAACCGGCGCCGGCGGGCCCAGGCCAAACCCGGCGCGCTGGGGGGCGCTCGGGGGCACTGGGGCGAGGGGTTTTGGCGCGAAAACTCGGCGGGCCCGCCGAGTCAGCGGCACACGCCTTGTCCTCCCCGGAACGCCTTGGTTTTCTGCGGGGAACCAATGGCAAGGCTGTCGCCGGTCAGCCTTGCCATTGATTCCTTCATCACGGCGGTGCGTCACGGGTGGGCAGGCGCGGCGACGCCTCCCCTTCTATCACACGTTTACATGGCCTCGGGCTATATAAACAGAGGCTTCCCTCGCCGCTGGCCATACCAGCCACTGTCCCTCCCTTTCGTCGCCGAGCCCAAACCAGCCGCCGTCCCTCCCTTCCGCCGCCGAGCTCTCCCCTTCCCTCCCCTTCCCCTTCTCTCTCCATGGTCGAACGCTTTCCCGGCGACGCCGCGGCGGCCAACGACTTCGGCCGTCGCATGCTCCAGGAATGTGAGTCGTGGCTTCTCTTCGAGGCGAACATCCCGACGCCGACGTACATGCACGCCGGGCTGACGGGGTGGAAGCTCAGCAACGACGGCGTCCCCATCCCCCATGTGCCCGACGTCAACGCACACCCCGGCCTCTTCGCCGCTGAGGTCGACCGCGTGCGGGCGTCCCTGTCGGAGGAGCAGCACGCCCTCCCCCAGTACACCGCCGACAACCACGCCGCCTGGACTGACTATTTCCAGCGGCGACAGACGCAGAGGCTAGCGTCCACGAACGGGGTGACGGTGGTCGGCGGCACAAAGAATAGCGACGGCCGCCGCGTCTGGTGGGGGGGTCCCCGGCCGCACCCTGCACGAGGTGATCGCACACCTCGAGGGCGGCAACAACCCGCCGCTGGCGTACCCCGCCGCGGTGGCCGCGCCGGCCCCTCGCCGGAGCGCCAGGCCATGGGTGCCCAGGAGGTTCGCCGCCGCTTCCTCCTCCCACTCTTCCTCCTCCTCCTGCTCCTCCTCCCACTCTTCCGGCTCGCCGGCGCTCTTCGGCGTCAAGGCAGAGCCTGCCGCGGAGACGCCGCTCAACCGGCGCACACGCAGCGCCAGCATCGTCATCAACGAGGGCGACCGGCGTGCCACCTCCTCAGCTCCACCGTGTTTCGTCAAGCCGAAGATGGAGCCTGGGCTCGCCGTCAAACCGGACCCGGGGCTTCCCGTCGTGAAGACGGAGCCCGTCAAGCAAGAGGCGCTCGACGACGAAGCGGCCCTCAAATGGACACGCGACGACTGGGTGCAGACGGAGAGGGAACGCCAGCGCGCCGCCTTCGCGCGGTTCGAAGCTCGTCATCGTGGCCGGGACGAGGGAGGCATCGTCGTCCTCGACGACAGCGACGACGACGACGACACGCCGCCACCGCCTGTCCGCCATGGAGACGCCGGGCAGGGGTCCAGCAGGGGCGGCCGCGCCATCAAGAAAGAGAAGGCCGCCGCCGACAACGATGGTGGCGGCGACGTCGGCGACTTCACCGTGCTGATCGAGTTCTTCGCTCCGTAGATTATTATTTTTTAAATAATTTATGTAAAACACCGAACATGAATATCAAGTTTGCCGAATTTTAGCCGAACTATGCCGAATTCAGTTTTTTTAAATAAAAAAAACGCGTCTGGGGCGGGGCGAGCGGCTGGGAACCCACTCGCCCCCGCGCCGATTTTAGCGCCGGCTCGCCCCCAGGAGTCGCGTAAAATCGTCGCCTGGGGGGCCAACGGCTGGAGATGCTCTAAGTCCTGGCGAGACGAAAATCCTGAATCGTTGATTCTTTAAAAAAAAAACCTTCGATGCATGAATCCAGTTCCTTTTAGGTCGGGAGATAATAGGAAAGAGTTTCGGCCGCCCCGAACATCCAATCTAGTCCCAACACCCAGACCATTGAACCGAAGCAGAGTAAAAAGCGCACATACCACGTAGCTGGTCACGTGTACATACACTTAAAAAGCACGGAGCAGGTGGATCAGCAAGGTGTGCCAACCTGCGTGGTTTGGGAACTAGCTAGCGGCCTGTATAAACCCCCGGCAGGTGGACCAAGCCAAAGCCCGGGACGAAGCGTATTCATCCACCCCAGTCTATCGAAGAGAAGAGCTCTCCATTGCAATGGGGGACGAGGAAAGAGGAGCGGCGGCGGCGCCGCTGCTGCTGCCAGCGTCGTCGGCGGCGAGGAGCTATCACCACGAGGCGGGGTGCCCCGGGTGCGCGCAGGACCGGAGGAAGGAGAGCTCCGGCGGCAGGATCCCCTACAAGGAGCTCTTCTTCGTCGGCCTCACCACCCTCGCCTCATGTACGTAACCAATGCTTCTAAAATTACTCTAGATTAAATTGGATTAGATTAGCGGGGCGTACATTCTGCGTTGCAATGTTATCATAGGGCTGTCGTCGTGATGGGAAAATACGGTGTTTTCGGTGACCGGCCGTACGGCGACAGGACGCCACAAACAGAGACAAGTCATTGTCCGACACACAGGTTGCACAGAGGTAGGAGTAGGGCCGGGCCGTACGGTCCTATGTTCGCCCCCGTGACACGAGAATTGTTACACGGACCCGGCCCTGATATATTCCTACACATCCTGAGGTGATCACCTCACTTGCCTCTGCCTGCATGGCTGCATATAGCGCATTGGGGACAGAGTGTGGCGTTGCAAAGACCGGGCTCCATGGAGGTCGTTTTGCAAAAATAAAAATCAAAATATATTTAAAAGTTTCAAAAAATGCCCATTTTTTTGTACAAATACATATGCATATTCTTTAAGTATGTATAAATTTTCAGTAACTAATTTGATCATTTGCATGCTACACAAAAAAGACAAATATCCGACACAAATACAACAAAGAAAAAGCCTATTTCAATCTGTGTATTTGTGTTTTTTGTATACATCACATATGAATACATATGTTTATGAAAATTTGTACACGCATACTTCAAGTATATGTTTACATGAAAACATTTTTTCAGATTTTTTTGAGTTATGGAAAAGGTATTTTGGCTGAGAAATGTATATAGAGCTCAATGAAGCTCGGCTTCTGCAGCCACTTTTCGATTGGGGACCAATAATTATAAGCAATTTTCGTGCACACCCTTAGGGCATCTTCAATGTAGATCACCAAACCTCCCATAAATCCATTGTGAAAATGCTAAAAATCTGACATCATATTTTTAAGCATAACAAACTGATATTTTTAATGGCAATTTATCTTGCTGCGAGAATGACAATTTCCTTTAGCAAGCATGGCAATTCCTCAAAAAAAAAAACTGGCAACAATATGTCACACTTGCTAAAGAAATTGTCATCCTCGCGACAACATAATGGCGTTCTATTTACCATGCTAAAAAAATCTAATGTTTGATTTGTAGCAAATCTATTTGTTGAACACCGAAGTTTTGCTATTGGATGGTTCGATGGATATATAAAACTTATTGAACTTTCGGCGCTTTTGCTATTAGTTGCATTTGTTCGCAACTATTTAAATATATCATCGAATTGATATTGATCGAGTAAATTTGACAAAGGAGGATGCCCGACAAATAGGAAAAAGAATTAAGGGATAGCATTGGGTGGCGCCCGCCTGACACATCCGAACATGTCTGCGAACATTTGGGGGCGTCCGTTTGATGAACGCCATTGAAGATGCCCCTCTAGGGGTGAAGCCAAGTACCGGGAAGTATTGGGCGACGGCGGATCAAGATTCACAACCTGTACTTAAAAAAATGAGCATGTTCTTTAGATTTGTTTAAAGTTTGCCTTAATTCTACAAAATATGCAAACTTCAAGAATAGCGTACCGTCTGATCGCTTAGAAAAAACTGCAGTATTATTTATACTTATGAGCTGGTAAATACATGCTCATTTTCCAAGGAAATATCTAAAGAGACAAATATTTAGAAACGAAGGAAGAAAATAGCTCACTTCTAACTGATCAAAGGAAAACGGTAATATATAGCTCATCTGCAAACTCGTTTTCCATCCATTCCATTCTCAGAGTACTCTAACTTCATGTGTGTTTATCTACTAAAATGTTACTCCCTCCGTTCCTAAATATTTGTCATTTTAGAGATTTTAAATAGACTATCACATACAGATGTATATAGACATATTTTAGAGTGTAGATTCACTCATTTTGCTCCGTATGTAGTCACTTGTTGAAATCTCTAGAAAGACAAGTACTCCCTCTGTTCCTAAATATAAGTCCTTTTAGAGATTTCACTATGGACTACATACGGAGCAAAATGGATGAATCTACACTCTAAAATATGTCTATATACATCCGTATGTAGTTCATGATGGAATCTCTAAAAGGTCTTATATTTGGGAACGGAGGGAGTATTTAGAAACGGAGGAGTAGAAACAAATTTGAAAGATTCAAAATTAATAACACATTCTGAATCCCGCAACTTATGCCTGTCGCACATCTATCGTTGAGAATCAAGATTCCATAGGCAGTACGCACTGCTACTGTTTACTCATTTTCGGTGACACGAGCAAATCCAAAATGGCCACCAGATCCATGGCGCCAAGCAAGCTCAGTATCCAATGCATAGATGCTAGAGTATATTTGCTATTACAAGCCATCAGTATTTCAGAAGACATGCATTCTAACGTCCATGCACGTGTTCAGAGAAGAGAAAAACTGCTTTACAGAGCAGAGCAAACACCTCGCTCAGATCCAGCATCACGCCAAGCCTGAGATAGAAAGCTACCCAGAGTAGTACATGAACTACCACATGTTGGTTGTTCCATGATCATGCATCTAACTGCTTTCCTCTCTTGTTTTGTTTCTAGCTGTCAATTGTTCCTCTTGCAAAGATCATGCAGTTTCACCTAACGCATCCGGCGGTGCAATATGTGTCCCTCATTCTGACAATAAATATACGCTCTTGCTTTGTCTTTTTCAGCTTTGCCCATCACATGCCTCTTTCCCTTTATGTATTTCATGGTATGTATTTTATCACCGACCTAGCGCATCCACTAATCTCTAGATCAAGTTGTTGATTAGATTATATTAGATTACTTTTGGTTACCTACTTGGTCCAGGAGATCTTAAAGTTGAAGTTTAGATGTAGATTTAGATTTAGATTTTGAAATAGGTTAATACAGCCCCTAGTTATTCTTTGGATTTACCCTACTACTTTGCTCCAAAATTCACAGACTTGTCAAAATAGTAGGGTAAATCCAGAATTTTCGGACATCACCGAAATATCTGAAATCTCGAAAATTCTTTCGAAACTGAATCTATCAAAAATTCACTAAAATTTGGATTTTATTTGAATCTAGTCTGAAACTCCGAGGATACCAATATTTTTGTACTCACCGAAATTAAGGAAATTTTGGACATTTCATTGAAATTTTAAACTTTCTTTCATGCAAATAATATCTCATTTTGTAACAAAAAATGCAAGTAACATCTCATCTCGTTGTATCCCTTTCTACAGGTTAGAGACTTCCACGTTGCTAAAACAGAGGAAGATATAGGATCTTATGCTGGTTTCCTTGGTATAGTTTCTGGCTCCACCATTCAAAAACAAATATCATCATTTAGCCCGCATCATACATTGTCCTTGAGAAATCAAATATATTTAAATATATAGGCATGAAATTTGTATGTTGGTGTTTTCAAATGTAGCTTCTTCGTACATGATTGGCAGAGCCTTTTCTGCGATTTTTTGGGGCATTGTTGCGGACCGTATTGGACGGAAGCCTGTCATTGTATTTTCAATCCTGTCTGTGTAAGTATAACATGAATTCTAAATCAGTTTATAACAGGAGTTCTGATTCAACTTGGCAACAATTTTTATCTTGCTATTCGGTAACTCATTAGTCACATAATTAGCTTTCTTTATATTCCAGGGTCATATTTAACACACTGTTTGGACTAAGTACAGAGTACTGGATGGCAATAGCTACAAGACTTGTTCTAGGTTCCCTAAATGGTTTACTTGCTCCAATAAAGGTACTAAAAATTACCAGCTTCAACATGAAGGCATCTCAGTTCTGATTACAAATATTTATCGACCATGCAGGCTTATGCTATTGAAGTTTGTCAAGCTGAACATCATGCTCTTGGGCTCTCAGTTGTAATCTCTCAGAACAACTTATTTGCTCATGTTCTTACTGTTTTCATATTATATAGTCCTTTCAAAACAAAGATTATCCTGATATGATTTGCTTTGATTAAAGGTGAACACAGCGTGGGGTTTTGGTCTTGTAATCGGTCCAGCTCTTGGAGGCTACCTTGCCCAGGTATACTAGTCTACATGTATAAATGGACTTGCATTACACTTGCAAGATTGCTAGTGTGACAAAAACGAAGAGATGAACTGCTTTCATTTTCTTACTCCACTCTCATTTTGTCAGCCTGCTGAAAAGTACCCACAAACATTCTCCAAGGAGTCAGTTTTTGGGAGGTAGATCCAGCAAGATCAAGATATAGTTATTTACAAAACTGCTTGCAATATAGTTATACTGGACTTCATGGCTGACTCATTGGATTAATTTTGCAGGTTTCCATATTTCTTACCTTGTGTAGCTGTGTCATTGCTTGCTGCCATTGTTCTAATAAGTTGTATATGGATGCCGGTACGTATAGTTTCACTACATATTATCATCAGTCTTCATTTAACTTTTCAATAGCTAATACTGACAAGGAATATCAGTATTACTTGGCATAATCTGTAGTCTGACCAATTTTATATTCCATTTGCAACAGATAAACAAAATATGCTACAGAAGTTAAAATTTATTTTGTCCACATTATATCTAGTTTTTCTTCCCACATTTTCTAATACTGAAAATGCTGTGGATATATTCTTTTAATAAATTCAAATTAGGGGCACATTACATCTAGCTTTTGTTCCCACGTTTGCTAATCTTATTTGTCAAATGGAACTGACAGGAGACCATACACAAACATAAGAGTCCGGAGAAGGATATCGAAAAGGTCAAAGCCTTGCCATCAGAACAGGCTTATTTAGATTCACCTCGCAAGAAGAGTTTGCTCCAGAATTGGCCATGGATGTCAACTATGGTGTCCTATTGTTTCTTTGGTCTTCATGACACTGCATATAGTGAGGTAAATATTGTTTTAGAATTCTTGTCCTTTCTGCATTCTGCTGCTACATGACAAGTCTCCAAATACATCTATCTACTACTTGCATTCATCTTTAATAGTTATCATTGAATAACACTCTAGCTGTCATGCGGTTCTTTCAATACTAGATACTTTCCTTGTGGGCTGTTAGTGACAGAAAGTATGGTGGTCTTAGCTTCTCATCTGAAGATATCGGTGGAGTTCTTGCCGTGGCAGGTCTCGCATCCCTCTGCCTTTACCTAATGTTTTTACTTTTGGAACTTTAATGTAGCTTTGAAGGTGCATGTTAGTATCACGGGGTGACCTAAACCTAATACTTTCTCCTTTTGGTCCAGGTGCTAGTCTTCTTGTATATCAGCTTATCATTTATCACTGGGTTCATAAGTTTCTGGGGCCAGTCATTTCGTCGCGTGTTGCTTCTGTGAGTAGTCTCCTGCTGTGCCTTTTCCACATAAACAAATAGATTAAGTTTCATGATCATGGCTGATGTTTTTGAATTTGACACTGTAGGCTCTGTCCATACTTATCGTCAGTACTTACCCCTTTATGACATACTTATCTGGCGCCAAACTTTCTTTTGCTCTCTACTCTGCAGCCATGATGAGAAGTGTTGTTGCAGTAAGCATTTTTCTGCACCTGCTTTCTCTGAAAGTCTGCTACCCTGAAATTATGTATCCAAGGGTATTTAATCTTTGTATACTGCAAATTTGTACAGATTACTGCCAGCACAGGAATTTCCCTTCTGCAGAACCATGCTGTGGTATGTATGCATATATATAACCAGGGGAGCTTTTTTGCAACACCATGTTTGCGTCAGTCGAACTGAATAAAACAACGTTTCTGAATTTGATGCCAGCGTCAAGACCAAAGAGGCACTGCGAATGGTATATCGACAACTGCCATGTCGTTTTTCAAGGCAATTGCTCCAATAGGGGCTGGTTATCTGTGAGTAGCTCCTGTCATCTCATATTTTCCATAACAGGTTGCAATGAGCGAAACAATTACGATTACTGATTTATGTTTCGAACCAAGAAAACTGAAATTTTCGTGCTGAATCACTCTGCCGTGGGCTCCTAATTCTCATCGCCTAATGGTACTGAATGAATGCAGGTTCTCATGGGCGCAGAAACATCAGGACAGCACCTTCTTCCCAGGTAACAATCAATATGTTCTGTACTAGTAGTACAGAAGGACTTTCTGATTATACATACTTGATATAGTTATTTTAGGAAGTAACTTGATCTAGTTTGTTCCACTGAATCTGCAGGTGATCAAATGGTGTTCTTGGTGCTGAACTTGGTGCAGCTCCTTGGGCTCATGTTTACCTTTGAGCCTTTCCTGGTCTTACCCACTGTAGGAGAAGAGTGCAGTTAGGAACATACACAGCAGTAGAGATTGTCACCTGTCAAAATATGTACTAACAGGAACGTTCTTCCAATTATTTTATATATTGTAATAATAACAGCAACATTCTAAAACTTGCATGAGCCTAGGCGGCCCATGTTCTTTTTCTTTTTAAATTCCGATACACACTTGACCTGGTGAGCATTTTCTGAAAAGGATGAGGATGACTCTGTATCAGTTGACGAATACTTTGGTTAAAGCCAAGAAAATCAACAAAAGGAGAAAAGGTTTCGGAAACGGAAAAACGGTGGCGGAAAGACGATGATGGCCTGCACTTGATTTCAGAAACTGCTTTAATACTGTATGTTTTTTGATGAAGAAAAATGGAAGAAGGAACTAGCCTGATAGATCAAGACACGGATCTCATCAGTGGAGGACAAAAGCGCTAGCCAGCCAGTGAAAACGACTGATCCAGAAACGAATCATTTCGCCGGCGACTGGGAAGGGAAGTCATCGACAAACCTTTTCTTTTCTCCTTCTGTAAAACAGTAAAAGCCATGCACGTTCGGGTTCAGGATCGCAACGCACTAAAACTCACTGATCTACGTACGTACGTAGTCACTAGTCACTCATCACCCATCAGCGAAGCTGCTCGCCGCCGTTGGCGGCTCCAGGTGGGGCTGCGAGAGCACTCGCGAACTCGTCGTCGATCCATGGCCAAGCAATCTGCCGCTACGTGCTGCAATAATCTACCGTGCCCTTGCTGGTGGAAAGCGCTGCCTCGTCACTAACCACTGTCAGCAAGCTAAGGGACAGGATTCCTAGGATCTCTTCCTGTGAGTTGACAAAATATATTGACAGCATTTTTCTTATTAGTATAGGCTTTTGAGTAAATTGGCTAGATGTGTGATATTCGATACTATTTAGACGAGATGGGTGACGGACGGCGCACAGCGTTCCGGCGGAACCCGTGGTATGGGCGGGACACGTCACCGGGGGAAACGAGGCCGGAGGCCACTCACGGCGCACTAGGGTACACCAGGATACTAGGGTCGATTTACAGATTGTAGGAGAGCATCGCCATCTCAATAGTAGCACATCATCGGCAATATTGCGCACAACAGCAGAAGGCCAAGTCGTTGATCGCGGAAGAATGGTGACACAGTTCGTGGAGCAAAGGCAAAGGTTGAGCGTGAGCGCATCCCAGGAGCCGGTGTTCAAGGGTTTCTTCCTCACCGCAGAATACATAGGGCATGATAGGGATGATGCGGCGGTGATGCAGGTCGGCAGTGCAGGGACATCAACGATGATAGAGCCGAAAAAAACTTACATTTCCCCATGGCATAGTTGCCCCAGATGGTAGGGCGAAAGTGCCCACCAAGTGCAAAGCCATGGTACGTGTCCCGCCCACACCATAGGCCTGCCAGAACGTCTTGCGCCGCCCGTCACCCACCATGCAGACGGCGCAGTCACGAAAGCGCCACAACATCGTCAGAAGCGCAGATACTCTTATAGCGAGAATGGCATTTTGGCTCTCGGCCTCCATGCAGAGGCTAAATTTCGTTTTTTGATCTTTTGGAGAAGTTGTTTGAGATCTGACCTTATTTAAAAAAAAATCAGGATCTAATCCTTTTCCTACCGTCAGGGGTATGGCGGTAGGGGCGAATCAACCTGTGGTTGAATTGGTTAGGTGAACAGTGGTATTCCCAACCCACCAGGGTTCAAATCCTGGTGCTCGCATTATTCCTGGATTTATTTCAGGATTTCCGGCGATGCGCTTTCAGTGGGAGGAGACGTTCCCGTCGACGACGAGGCGCCTACGGTGACTTCGTAAATCTCAAGATGATATGTCGGCTCAGTCTCTCGGAGGTGCTCATAGGGGTAGGGTGTGCGTGTGTGTGTTCATAGGGGTGAGTGTATGCGCGTGTATATGAGCGTTTGTGTCTGTACTGATGCTCAAGAAGGGTATGGCGGTACCGCCAAGGCCTCTGGCGGTAAGAAACTTGACCACGTCAGCGCAACGTATCCCTACCATCACAGGGGATGGCGGTAGCATGTGTAACTCTACCGTCAAGGTGACCGGCGGTAGGTGCACACACGCACTATGTCTGAAACTTAGAATTTTTTTTGATAGGGCTGCAACCCTATTGGTAGGCTATTATACCCTACCGCCATGCCCCTTGACGGTAGGAAAATGGCCAGATCCCGAAATTTTTGCAAGCTAGGGTCATATTTCGAACAACTTCTCCCAAAGGGTCAAAACACGAAATTTTGCCCCATGGAGGCCTATGTTTTGAAATAATCAAAATTTGAAGATTTTGATTTCAAAAAAGTCTGGATTTTTTATACAAGTAAACAAGGATTTTTTATACATTGAAATGCGACATGTACAAAAAAGACAAATTCATGATTTGGGAGGATGAATAGTATCATGTGTTAGAAAGCCCCATATTTGTGTTTTTTGCACGGCCATTATTTTTCACGTATTTCATCCTGAAAATTTACTCAACCCTTATTTTGACGTATCTCGTCCTAAAAAATTACACAGTTATGCACTATGCCTTCATCTATCTCTGTATTTTTTTCAGATTTTTTTTGAAATATAAAAATATGAATTTTCATGAATTTTGAATTTTGCATTTAAAGGCCTGCATGGAGCTCGGCCTCCAAAAGCAATTTCCGCTCTTATAGCTAACTAATATACTTAAGATTTAACCAACCTGTAAGAAGTACTACCGTCGTCCTGACTTATTGGTCCCCTTTATATTTTGTGTTAAATTTGAACCATAGATTTAAATGACAAAATATTAAAACATATCACCAAAAATTGTATTGTTGGATTCATATTTGAATATAGTTTTAAATGATATTAACTTTTGCGTTATGCATTAATATTCTGTTAATTAAATTTAAGGTCAAAATTTGACCCAAAATACGATGAAGACAATAAAGCAGGAGGGAGGCAGTAGTCGTCCCTAGGGGCGTGTTTGGTTGTCTGCATAGGCCTCGACCAGGCCGGCGCGGGAAGTGATCAGCATGTTTGATAGCCCGCATACACTATTGGGTCTGCATCGCACGCTTCTTAAAGCACCTCTGGGTCTGGCTCACTGGGAACGCACGAATCGGCAGTTTCTCCAGGGTCAGGCCCGAGTGGTGCACGTGGGCGGCGGCGGCTGCACGCGCGCGACCACGCTCGAGAAGTCGCGTTGCTTCCCGAAGCGCCGGTAGTTATTAGCCTCACCGCCCCTCACCACTCCCTCTCCCCACTCTTCCCCACTCTCCCGACTCTCACCGGCGGCGGCGAATCGGAGCAGAGGAAGAAGACCACCGGACTCCATCACCGGCGGCGGCGGATCGGAGCAGAGGAAGAAAACCACCGGACTCCATCAATGTCGATAAGCACATCTCTCTCTTCAACATGCACGCACGCTAGATTCGATCCACGGCGATAGATTCGATCCACGGCGGAGGGGAATGGGGAATAGAGGTAGATAAGCATAGGGGTAGTTCATACTAGTTCATAGCAGTTCATACGAGTTCATACATGCAAGATCGGAATGCAGAAGGGGGATTGAGGGATTGGGGGATTGGGGGTACACAACGAAAACCGGTCGACCGCGACGGCCGTCACCGGCATGCGGAGCGGCTGGTCAAGCCGCTGACCTTCATTTTCTTCTTCATCGCCGTGCGGGCCGGCGGGTCGTCGTCATCGTCCTCGGCGGAGTCGAGGTCGATCTGCCAGGTACGACGGCCTGGCTCCGACGCCCTCGCTGGCATGTGCACTGCTTCTTCTTCCACCTCCTTAGGCTCCCCAGCGATGACCGCCGTCGGCGCGATAGCCGTCTCCCAGTACACTGCGACACGGCGGTCATTAGGAGCCCAATAGGTCTGTACTTGCACCACTTCTTCCTCCATTTAGCGTCGTCGGAGACGACCTGATTCATAGCCCAGCGAATGATGTCAACTGTCATCGCACCCTTCATTGGGTCAGGAATCAGCGTCTTCAACTCTTCTTTAGTGGCCTTCATAAGCACTGCATTTGATTCGTTCTGCATGTCCGGCATGGAGTCGAAGTTTGAGCACACCTCCATGGTGTTCTCGAACTTGGTGCGGTCACCAGCCGGCCACCCGAGAAAAAAGGCCCTCCAACCAATACCCCAAGGGAAGGGGTTGGCATTGGAGCTAGAGTTAGAGCTCATGGCGATGGGGAGGAGGAAGGTTGACAGTGAGAGAAGAGAGGGGGTGGGTAAGTAGTGGTGGGCAAGGTGAGTAAATATAGGGTGGTGGAGGGTAGGAGGAGAAGAGTGACCGTTATGCTATTTTAACTACATGCTCTTTAATTAACCATGAACTGCTCTTCAATTAGCCATGAACTCTGTGTTGTGCTTGACTCCATGAATTGTGTGCAAATCGAGGAGAGTAATGAGATGGGCACGGAGGTGCTCCCGGCCCTTGACAACAAGGGCAAGCATGCCCTTCATCCAATGCCCTACGAGGTTGTGCTGCCGCCCACCGCCGAGGAAGACCAGAAGACGCCTGAGGGTGGCGACGACAAGGGCGTGGAGGAGCCCCCCAGCAACAAGCACCGCAACTATGGCCACTATCATCAGGAGGATGGCTCAACTCACTTCTACAAGGTCATCGTTGCACTGAAGCTTGAGTGCATCCCCATGCCCCTGGACTTCACCAAGCACTTTGTCGTGGTGCCGACGGAGTTCAAGCTCAGGAACAACACCGGCTACTCCTGGAAGGTGACAGTCAAGCTGATGAACGACAGGATGACCCTGGATCAGGGTTGGGCCACCTACGCAGTCGTTCATCAGATCAAGATCGGCTACATGGTGACGTTCAAGCTCCTCACTCCCGACACCCTCAAGGTCATCATCTTCGACGAGGATGGCATTGAGGTAGTCAACAAGTGCGGGAAGCACGACGAAGCCTTCGCTGCCAAGGAGTAGGGCCGAGCCACCTCTTTCCAGCGTACTATCTGAATTATGCTAGTTTATGGTTTATGAGTTGAACTGTTATGAAGTGTGGTACCGCTTATATCTGAATTATGCTAGTTCGTACTCTGTTGTGCTTATGATGTGTGCTGCCGAAGTGTGGTGGTAACCTCACCAACTAGCTAAAGAGGTTACCATACACCAGGCGTTGCATACAACCAAACATCATGTTTTGGACTTGTCCACTAACATGCAGGCAACCAAACATCAGACAGTGTGGTTCTGCCCATGCAGAAAAGATGTCATGTAGGCAACCAAACAACATGCAGATGGTGCATTTGAGGCTGCATTTGCATAGCCAGATTGAGTGAAGAAGTATATGTAATACGGATACTGTAGCGTACGGCAACCAAACACGCCAGAGATGTTCGTTGTATTGTCATAATTAAAAAGGAATAAATTGAAAATTTTCTCTAAAAAAACAGAAGGGAGGCAGTAGCTGCCAAGACGCCACAAGTTCCACTTCTCTACGTTGGGCGCTACTGCACTGGATTGCGTACAGCTCGATCGTCGGTTGCGGTGGCTCCGTCACGCCGAGAACGTATCCCATGCAACGAACTAATCGGTGCACCAGATGCTCCAGCGACTTCTGGTCCGTTAGATTGAGAATGAAGGGACAAGATCTAGGCACATGTTGGGTTGCTGGCACTCTTGCAGAATGGACCTTATGTTCTCTCTAATTGAACGAACTGAGCATGTCTCTCTTCCTCGCTTCTCTTGTACTTTGGGAGATGGATTACCAAATTTCAGCGCCGCCGTCTCTCCTCTTTTGTACCACCTGAGCTCCCCCCGCTCTCTATTGTAACAATGTAGTGATCTCCATGTTTCAAATTCAACATCACCGACCTCTGAGACGAACGCAAGCGTCGAGCGGGCTCGTTGCAGGTGTGTCAACAACGTGGTTTTTCTTCCGGGACGTCGGCGCTGCTATCGCTGTATAGGAGCCGGACATCTGTTGCAACTCAAGGATCCAAAGCATGCTCTCTTCTTTCCTTTGTGCATAGATCATATTCAGATGTTTATTATCTCAATTTGTTAATCAATTTCCCCTGATTCGTTTCAAATATAATAAAATGATATGTAAGTGTTGCTCGGATGTTTTGTAAGATCACCAACAAGACTTGAAAAGTTTAGATAATAGAACACCCGGAGGTGGTTGTTTATTGGGTACAACTGTCAGAAACTAACTTGTATAAGATGCAGACGTAATTGTAAACTTTTATTCCCCAGTTACAACAGTTGACTGCCAAAGCAACATTGGGAAGTGCTCCCCTGTTATGAGCCTACATTTGTACATAATTTACATGCACCTTGCAAACTCTAAAATAAGGTTTATACATGATGCTTAGTCTTGGAACCAATATATGGAAGAAAAAAAGTATCTGCAAGTTATGTTGAAGGTCAGGGGCACATAATTTTTCTTGTGATTCACTCTGTATATCTTCAATAGAAAGTGTGCTTACTATGTTGGATAGAACCAGTTTACAAGTCGTTCTTGTTCTTATTCTATTACAACGTTCTAGTATGTGATGAGAGGTCATGCTGAAGATGAGAGTAATTGATTACTTGAAGACCTTTAATTTCTGATTTCTATCCTTTTCTGCATTGATGTTTCCGTAAAGTATGCCAATATTGTATATATTTAACACTGAATTTCTGATGCCAATTGTTTGTGTTACGTTATATATATATCCAATTAGTTTGTGATGCAATTTCCACATCATAAACTGGATTATTGACCATTGCTACTAAGTCAGTTGATGCTACTGCATGTTCTTGTTGTTGATAAAAATATAACCAAACATCCATAATGATGCATCTAAGATGTTGGAACATTTTCTTGCACGTACATAGTTCAGATGCATTTCAAAGTGAACATGGTGCCGTTGGATTGAATATAGCTATGTCAAATCTGAAATGAGCTCGTCACCTTTAGCAGCAGCCAAAATACAGAAGGGACACGAGATGTACTGAAGAAAGCCTGTAGGCCTGTAGGGCAATGGATGATGTCCCACTTTGCTGCATTCTGCAAACACGAGGACCGATATACAAAAGTTTCAGGTGACTTTTGCACATGCGCCAGCAGCCCACCTCGGGGCTGAATCTTGGCCATGTATTCTTCATCGAACGGCCCATATGCTGCTGGTGCATCAGGTGCACTAATTCTCTTGTTGCACGGGATACTTCCTCCCGTCACGCTGCCGCCGCACACAGTGGCCACAACTGCTCGCGCTCACGCCTCATCGATCTTCTCCACAGCTGCCATTAATGCATCATCAGTGTGGAAGCGAGCGCGAGACGCAACGCGGCGGCACACGTACCAACACAGCGACGGCGCCGCTGCCAGCTTCTTCTCGGCCTCTCCTTTCCAGGTCCGTCTACGGCGTCTCATCATCTACTCATCTCCCTCCATTCTTTTCAAAGGAAACAAAAGCTTTGTATAGCTACTGTTTAAAGAAGAGAAATGAGTATAAAGAAGAGACCTTGGTCATGGAACTTTCTACGTCTCGGCATCCTCCGCGTTCGCGCAATGCTTACTACTTTGGTTACCCTTTCTTATCTTACGGAAACAACACTGCTGCTCACCCGATATCTGGGCCAGATCTTCTAAGAACCACCAAAAATATGGTCTGGCGTATCATGACGGAACCAAAGGGGGAAGCTTCCACAATAATAGAAAAAGAAAAGAAGAGAAAGATGATTTCACTGCTTTATTATTAGATCAAGACACGGATCAGTGGGTGACAAAAGCTAGCCAGGCAACATGCCGGTTGAAAACGATCGAATCGATCATGATGAAGAAATAATTCGGCATGTGAAGCCCTGGACCTAGCCTTTTGTTTTGTAAAAGCATCTTTATTTTTGGAGATGGTGTCAAAGCATCTTTACCGTCGCGTCGCAACGCACTCACACACACAGTCACCTACCTACGTAGCCGCTCAACCTATCTGTTGTGCTCCTCTTCTCCATGGCCGTATTGCTTTCTTCTTCTTCTTCTTACTTCAGGTCTTGGTGTACTCTCATGTACTTGTTCTTTTTTTTTTGAAACAAGGCAAAAGACTTGCCATTTTCATTGAATAAGAAGAAGGTTTTAGAGTCGAGGCCAGCGGCCTAGTTACAATCCTCACTCTCGCGGCATTACATTACACAAATATTTTACCCCGGCACGGCACCACCATAAGGCTTCCTCTTTGATTCGAGCAACAAGCACACCCACTGGAATTGCGTTGTTATGGAACACACGTGCATTTCGCTCTTTCCAAATTTCCCAAGAAGTCAGTAGCATGATGGAAGTCAGCGCCCTTCGTGGTCGTGAGGTCCCAGAAGCATTGGCGCGCCACCACGCTTTGACCGAAGTCAAACCACCCCAGTTCGCTGGGTGTACATCTTGTAAACCGAGCCAAGATTTAATCATTCCCCACACACGGATGGTGTAGCGGCATTGGAAAAGAAGGTGTGCGGCCGATTCCGGAGTTTGCTTGCAAAGAGGACAAAGATTACGGTTTGGCCAACCCCTTCGCTGAAGCCTGTCAGCCGTCCAAACTCTGTTGTTGATGACCAACCAAGCAAAAAATTTGCATTTGGGAGGAGCCCAGTTCTGCCACACTAACAGAGGCATGTCCGTGTCCACTAGCCCAAGGAATTGTGTATTATAAGCCGACGCCGCTGAATATTGGCCATCATTGGTGAGCTTCCACGTAATTGAATCGGTCTCCTCCGGGTTGAGATTGACCAGCGAGAGCTTTCCCCAAAGGTTGACGAACTCAGATATGTGGCTAACAGTGAGGTTCCCACCAATATCCACCTTAGAAACCCAGAAGTTATTGTGTAAGGCCTTCTTCACAGAGCAGTTTTTTCTTGTAGAAAGTTCAAAGATCTTGGGCACGATATCCTTGGGTCTCATACCATCCAGCCAGGAAGAATCCCAAAATGATGCTCGACGACCGTCTCCAACAACAACCTTTGTGGCGGAGGCGAAAATATCTTTGTCCTTTTGTACACAAGGGTTTCCCAAGTTGACCCAAGGTTTGGCCGGATCCGTCCAAGCAGCCCACAACCAACGAATTCGGAGGGCCGCTGCAAATTTTTTCAGATTTAGAATGCCCAACCCACCATGCACTTTTGATTTGCACACCTGGTCCCAATTGATCTTGCATTTGCCACCTGTGACCTTGTCACAACCTGCCCAAAGATAGGCACGCCTAAGGGAGTCGATCTTCTTCATAACCTGAGCAGGTAGGTCTAGCGTCGTCAAGTAGTAAATGGCAATTGATGTGATGACCGACTTGACCAACACAGCCCGTCCCGGCTGCGCCACATGCTTGCCCATCCAAGGGGTAAGTTGAGCAGCAATCTTATCTTCGAGAGGTTGAAAATGGATTGTTTTGAGCCTCTTGGTTGACAACGGCAGCTCAAGATATTTCATTGGAAAGGAGGCGCGATTGGCGGGGAAGGAGCTGAGTATATCATCAAGATCCAAGGAGTCACATCGAATGGGGGCAACAAGACTTTTAGAGCAGTTCGTTGTTAGTCCTATCACTTCCCCAAACTGTGCAAGCGTATCCGCAAAAAACTTGACCTCGGTTTTGATGGGCGCAAGGAAAACCGCCGCGTCATCCGCGTAGAGGGAGGCTCGGATAGGCATGGCATTGCCACCAAGAGGGTACAACTTTCCTTGAGCAGTGGCTTTCTTGAGAATGTGATGTAGTGGGTCGATGGCCAGCACAAAAAGGAGTGGGGATAAAGGATCTCCTTGTCTCAGACCCTTCCCAAGCTTGATAGGAGTGCCAGGAACCCCATTGAGCAGAACTCGCGACGAAGCTGAGGAGAGGAGAGTTGAGATCCATTCTCGAAAGCGTGGAGGAAAACCAAGGTGCTGAAGAAGGTCAAGAAGATAGTCCCAACGAATAGAGTCGAAGGCTTTCTTGATATCTAGCTTGAAGAGCAGTGCCGGGGTTTTCTTGCGGTGGAAACGTCTCGCAAGATTGCGCACATACATGAAATTATCGTGGATACATCTCCGTTTGATGAACGCACTCTGGGCCTGGGAGACCAAGTCGTTCATGTGGGGGGCTAACCGGTTGGACATCACTTTTGCAATAATCTTCGCAATAGCATGAATAAGACTGATGGGGCGAAAGTCAGCAATATCTTCGGCACCATCTTTCTTGGGGATGAGGGCAACATCCGCAGAATTTAGCCAGTGGAAATGGGCGGCATGTAGGTCAGAGAAACGATGAATAGCCGACATGAGATCTCCCTTTATTGTGCTCCAGCATGCTTTAAAAAAGCACCAGTGAAGCCATCCGGTCCTGGAGCTTTGTCATTTGGCATAGCAAAAACTGCAGCCTTCACCTCCTCTTCCGTGATAGTCTCATCCAAATCCTGAAGGTCACAATTGGGGGCCGGAATGATTCCCCAATTGATGTCAATGCTGCGCGAAGGACCCTTCTTAGCAATGCTTTCAAAATGATGGTGTATGACCCGCTCCTTCAAATTGTGTTCTGTAATCCAACCATTGTTATGCTTGAGACGATGGATAAAGTTCTTCCTCCTTCGGTGGTTAACACGAAGGTGAAAGTAGCGGGTGTTAGCATCGCCGTCCTTCAAATTGGTGATTCTTGAGTTTTGCCTCTTTCTGGACTTCTCAAGCACAGCCCATGCGATAATCTTCCTCTTGAGCCGTTTCCGAAGATCAATTTCCTGTTGGGATAACTCTCTTTGTTCCTGGGCCATATCAAGACGGTGAATAACTTCAAGGGCCATATGCAGCTGGACCTTAGATTTAGCGAAGAGTGTTTTGCTCCAGGAACGTAATCGTCGACTAGTAGATTTTAGCTTGTGAAAAATTCTCTGGTAGGGATCTTGGTGACTCGAATTTTCATTCCAAGCGTCGCTGACCGTCTTTTGGAATCCTGGCATCTTGGTCCAATGGTTCTCAAACCTAAAGGACCTGGGTTTCTTGGGGTCGTCCGCGCAAGCGAGCAACAACGGACAATGATCTGAGAGCGAGGAGGACAGGGCATGAAGTATGTGGTTGGCGAATTCGATATCCCAATCCTCATTGCAAAAAAAGCTGTCAAGTTTACTAAGCATCAGACTGTTTCTCTCGTTACTCCAAGTAAACTTCCGGTTCTGGAGGGGGATCTCCTTGAGCTCACAGGAAGTAAGAGTGTTGCGGAAGCGAACTAATCTGCTATGATCAACATTGAAGTGGTTTTTATCTCTGGCCCGGTAAATCTGGTTGAAGTCCCCATTAACCAGCCATTTTGTCCCTGGCGACGGTTTCTGGGAGGATAGCTCGAGAAAAAATGCGTCTTTGTGAATGCTTCTAGTTGGCCCATATACAGTGGTAAGCTTGAAGTTATTCCTCTCCGTAGAATTCTTGACAGCAACATCTCCGGAAAAAAAATATGATCCAATCTGGACATTGGAAATGTTCACCACATTATCATCCCAAAGGAGTAATATGCCTCCTTTAGTTCCATCAGCAGGTTTGTAAGCGAAATTCTTCAATCGGTAACCACCAAGGTATGTAGCGATGAAACTGTCAATGACCTGAAGCTTTGTTTCCTGTAGGCAAACAAGATGGCAGGAGGATGTAGCAATTGTTTCATGGACCGTGGCTCTACAGTCTGGGCAGTTCAAGCCACGCACATTCCAACACAGTATTGAGATGTTTTGCTCTAACATTGATTCACCAAGGGTACATCAGCAGAATTACAAAGGGGCAACATGGATTGAAACAAGCATAGCAGAAGAGGTCTCGCCAGGACCAGGGGCAGTAGCAATCTATAGCAGCTACAAACAGGCGTACAACTGACATTGGTTTGGTGTACAATCATAAGGAACTAGAGTACATCAGATAACTGGCAGCAGGTTCAAGTGGTTGCAGATGCAGCCTCATCCAGGTCCGGTCCACCTTCTCCACCATGCTGCACCAGAGCCTCTTCAACCGCCGACGAGAGATCACAATCAAGTTGAAATAGTGCACAAAGGGCAGCCATAACAAGATCTGGAAGCTGGCCATGAAACATCTGAGTGAACTTTGCAATCGCAGCTTCTGTTACTTGCTCACCTTCAGCAACGATGTTCATACGTCGATAGAGCAGCTGCTCTGCAAGCTTGGCAATGTGCACACTCCTCTTTTTTGCCCGGAGACGCGGACTCTGCCTAGGAAGCTGGAAGCCAGTTACTCCAGCAAGTGTCTTCCGTCGAGCTGTAGGCCGCCTGGGCGGCGTTGAGTGTGGTGAGGGGAGCAGAGCCGGCCTGCTTGGGATGAAGATAGGAGTGGGCATCTCAGGTGAAGTGGTGGGAGCTACGACAGGGGACAAATGGCCAGAACTGCCATCATCAGATACATCAGGTTTGGACGGCAGCGTGGGCGTAGCAGGGACAAACTCCGGCGTGGGAGTGGCGTTGAGGTCGTGTGGATCTTCAAGCAGGGCTTCTTGTCGTGGAACAAGCACAACTTCAGGGAAGCGGGTGGACATGGCCGGCAGCTGTGCCGGCATCATCTCAGTCATGGCCTGGTGTGCATCCAGGGTTAAGGAAGGTTGCACTCTAGTCACCATGCGAGTCGCGCCGCAGAGCCAGCCCAGGGCCGAACCAGAGGGGGTGAGCTCGATGATGTCGCATGAGGTGGTGCGAGGGGAGGGCGGGAGAGAGCGGCCTCGAATCATCTTTGCTGAACCAGAACGGTGCCGGCCGTCCCTTCCGCGGTCATCCCTGCCACGGTCCCCGCCACGCTCCTCGCGGCGCGAACCATGGTGATCTTCATCAGCTCGGCGTTCCGGAGCACGGGAACGGCTCCTGAAGAAACGGTCACGCCAGGAGGATCGCGGCCGGTCATTGTCCCGACCCCGCCGGTCATCTGTGTCATGCTCGTCGTCGCGGCGGTGCCTGTCTTCATCGTCACGGCTGCGAGGCGGAGGTTCCTGCCTATCCCGCACCCGGCGCTCGCCATCCACCACGCCATAGCGCCAGGTGAAAGGCTCAGAATGCGGGCAGCGAGAGATGTTGCCGAAAGCATCGGGCATGTAGTCCTCCAGCTGGTTGAGATGAACAATGGCGCGACGTCGGATACCGCGATGCCCAACAGCCGTTGACGGAGCCCCACCAACGCCAATGGCCACCCGCGGCGCGATGGTGACCTGCTGCACCTTGGGGATGGCCGAGGGGTTCGCCGACCAGGCCCAGAGCTTGAAACTGGCAGCATCTTCACGTTGTAGAGTGTCGACGTCGAAGTAGTGGACGAAGGTGTTCGGCCCGAGCACCTGCGCCGCCACGGAGTCGCACCAGGCGTTGAGAGGGATTCCTTCGATGCATAGATGGACGTGGTAGTCCGCCCGGATCGCATCAGAGTGCGCGTCAAGGCGCCAGTTGGCGGAGTGGATGTCGAGCCCGTTGTGCTGAAAATGGCCCGGCGCCGTGACCCTGTCGCGTTGGTGCTGGTAGTCGAAGAGGGCGAAGAAGTCCTCCGGATAGTGTGGCACCACCTTGACAGCCCGCACGCCGAACTGCATGTCGATGACCTCCTTGATCTCAGCAGCGCTCACGGCTGGCCTGCTGCCTCCAAGCCAGAGGAAGGCTCCCAAGGAGGCGAGGCTGGCAGCGTTGGCGTCCATCTCGGGCGTGGAGATGATGACGACGCTCCCCTCATCGGGACACAGCGACAGGTCGCCGACGCGGGGCTCTTGACGTGGCATGGAGCTCCACGGAGGCGACGGGAGGGTCGGAGGAGTCGATGCAGGGGACACAGCTTCTCTGGACGCAGCAGGGGACCTCACTGTGGTGGAAGGAGGGGCAGCAGAAGGGGACCGGGGGGGGGACGGAGAGTTGGTGCAGCCCCTCGCCCTATGCCCAATCTGGCGACATCTCCGGCATGTGAATGGATTTCTACAGCTTGCCTTGCAGTGCCCCTTCAGTAGGCAGCGATGGCACTCTCTGTCTTGCAGCTTGACGAACTCGCCCTGTCTACGAGGAGGGGAATAAGAAGCCGCAGGTCGCCGTCTTGAATGTGGGTTGCTGGGGCGGCCTTCTCTCCACCAATATGCAGGATGCACCAAATTCCATTGATGATCTTGAGCGGCCACGGCAGGAGCAGCTTGACTTGAATCCCCTGTAGCCGGCGCAGGGCTTGAGGGAGGGCTCGTCGCATCCCATCGGGCACGCGACTTGAATGCGGCAGCAGGCGCCGATTTGAGGCAAGGGCGATGGGCGCCTTGAATGGGAGGGGGTGGAGTATCCTGAAGGAGATCCTCATTGATGGCAAAGCAGACCCGGCGCTGGGGCTCGCTTACCACAGCATCAGCCACCGCGGCCGTAGATGGAGGAGGGGAAGCTGGAGGATGCAGATCTGGGGTGGTCAGCGTCAGTTGGGGGAACAGCGAGGCCACCAGCTCCTTCCGCCCGAACTGCGGCGTAGGGAACCCCGGAGGGAACCGCGGAGAGGATGAGGAGGCGCCAGGAGGGGAGGAGGAGGAGTCAGCGGCGGCGGCTATGGTGGCTGCGGGCGCCGGAGTGGCACGCCGCAGGAGCGTGGGTGCGGGGGGCTGCATCTCCAGAAGCTGAGAGTGTTTACATGTACTTGTTCTTAAAGTGCTGAAATGGAATTAGGCACCTGTTGATGCCATGTTTTGTTAAAAAAAAAAACCCTAAGTAGCCGCTCGTGAATGATCCAAACAAATAGGATTTGGCCCAAAGACATGTCCTTACTCCTGCCACTGGCCATTCCACCACTGTCCCCGCAAAGTGGGAGCAACTAGTTAACGAGCGCTTCTTCGGGAGCCTCGCAACGATCAGCATCATTTGGCGTGTTCTCAGTCATTCGCCACGTGTCGCGTTCTGGACGCTTTCTCTGGATTTTATTTTTTTATTTTTTCGCACGCGTTTTCGGCTTTTTAAACGGTTTTTTTCGACGTTTTGGTTTTCCTTCGGTCTTTCTTTGCTTTTCGATAAAAAAACGGTTTTTTTGCGCGAAAAAACGCATTTTCTTTCGTGAAAGTCACGTTTTTTTCCGCGAGAGGCACGCTTGTGCTTTAGCGAGAGTCAAGGCCGTGCCTTTCGGAAATGAAACAAAAATGCGTTTTCTGTTTTTTTTCGCGAGAGTCACGGTTTTGCTTTCGCGAGAGGCACGATTGTGCTTTCACGAGAGTCACGGCCGTGCCTCTTGAAAGGGAAAAACAAAACGCATTTTCTGTTTTTTGTTCTTTCGCGAGGGTCACGGTTTTGCTTCCGCGAGAGTCACGGCCGTGCCTCTCGGAAAGGAAAAAACAGAACGCGTTTTCTGTTTTTTTTCTTTCGCGAGAGTCATGTTTTTGCTTCCGCGAGAGGCACGGTTGTGCTTTCGCGAGAGTCACGGCCGTGCCTCTCAGAAAGGAAAAAGTACGCGTTTTCTGTTTTTTTTCTTTCATGAGAGTCACTGTTTTGTTTCCGCGAGAGGCATGGTTGTGCTTTCATGAGAGTCACGGCCTTACCTTTAGGAAACGAAAAAAACGTGTTTTTTATGTTTTTTCCTTCCACGAGAGTCACGGTTTTGCTTCCACGAGAGGCACGGGTGTGATTTCGCGAGAGGCACGGGTGTGCCTCTTTCGGAAAGGAAAAAACCGTGCTCCCAGTTTGGTTTTTTCGTCCGGTTTTTTTCATGAAAAAAAGTTCGTTAAAACCTATCAACAGGGAATCTAGTTTTGAAGATCTCGACGCGAGGAATCCAATAATAAAAACGGTTCGAGATTTGGACGCACGGTTTAAAAGATAAAGCGTTTTGAATAAACGAATCTACGAAAAAGGGAAAACTCCCATGTTGCAACAAGTGGCGCGCTGCATCTGCGCCACTTGTCGCGACCTGGAAAAATGAAGTGTTCTTTGCAACGAATATTCCTTAATTAGTAATTTCACCGCAAAGTATAGAAGTTTTAAAAAAAGAAAAAGTTTTGAAAGAAAGAAAAACAGAAGTAATTAATACTTCCTCTATCCGACAATATTTATCGCAGAAATAGATGTAAATAGATGTATTTAAAACTAAAATATGTCTAGATATATTTATTCCTTCAAAGGTATTGCCGAACGTATTCATTTCATCATAAAATAAGTAAACGACTACAGGAGTAATTGGGTGCGGATCTTCGTCAAAATTGCCGTTGTGATGAGTTCCGGCATGTGAATGAAGAACTGTTGTCACCGACTACGTACTACTCTAGCAAGTGGCATGATTCATAGGATTGGTTGTGTTCATTCAATGGCATCATGCTTACTTATCATGCATGGCCGAACTGATCGGCTGTCGCGAAGTCCGCAGATTAATACTCCCTCCGTTCGAAATTATTTGTCTAGAAAATGGATATATCTAGAGTTAAAATACGTCTAGATACATCTATTTCGACGACAAGTAATTCTAAATGAAGAAAGTACGTGTCAGTAACCACTTATGTTGGGCGACAAAAGGATATCCAAGATGACCACTTCCGACCAGGGAAAAGGGAAAGACTGTGCATGCGATGGACGAGTAGACGTTTCTTTTTTCTTTTCTTTGTGCAGGGGAAAGAAGATGTGATGGACGAGTAGGCGTTTTATTTTTGTTTTTGTGGGGAAAAGAAAATGCGGCGGACGAGATTGGTGAATGGTGGTGGCATCTTCATCTTTGGTCAGGCCGTTGGAATATTTCCAAAACTGTTTTATTTGCTTTTACTCGTTATAATAAGTTAAGCCGTGGAATGCATCAGTTCGATATCAAGTATAATACTCTTATATACTCCATCCACCTTAAATCCCTTTTAAGTAAAGTAAATTTATAAAATAACTACTTAAAGGAGAGACGACCAAGCTCGTATCTTATTTTTCAAAACCCAGAAATCTCAGCTCTGCTTTTTTTTTGAAAAAAAAAGAATCAGCCTCAGCCTTTGCATCAGAACAATGCATGCGACTGTAATCTCAGCTTTGTACCTGGCACTTTCTCTCTATATATACCAGTACCATCGCTCGAACTACGTACCTTCTTCACCTTTGCCATATAGCTTCAGTTACCGTAACGACGTAGTACTGCTGTAAGCTGGATTTGTCTGGACTGAAGCGATGGTGATCTGGTGCGCTGGTGGCTCCCGCGGTCCGTCACGCCGCTCCTGAGCCGTGACGTGTCCCTCTCGCGGCGCCCCGGCCGTCTGCTGCCAAGCGGGGCACACGTACCAAGACACGATCCACACGACAAGCTTCTTCAACTCGCCCCCACTCGACTCCATCGGCGCCGCTCGTCCTTCCTCTTCCGCCCCGGCCAGCCGCCTCTTCCTCCTTCCTTCCCCGGCTCAGCCCGCCGCATCTGCCGTCGTCCCGTTCCGCCAGCCAGCCATCATCTCAGAGTAGTCGTCGTCGTCGTGGTCGTCTGGCTGAGAAGGATGGGAGAGTCGCCGCCACCAACGCCGCCGCCGCCGGCGGCGCCGGCCAAGGTGTACTACGAGGGGTGCCCCGGGTGCGCCATGGAGCGGAGGAAGGAGAGCAGCACGGGGACCCCGTACAAGGAGCTCTTCTTCGTCGGGATCACCACCTTTGCATCATGTCAGTATATACTACTCCCTGTCTACAACCAAGATGATTAAATTACTGGTACTGGCATGGTCGATATCTTGCTCTTGTCTTGTCTTGCTCCTGCGAGCTGGAGTAGTATTTCTTAATTCATCCCTTCTCTCGGTCTTATCTTATACCCACTGCACGTACTCGTTTCTTAATAATAATAATGCTTCTGCGTTCTGCCTCAGTTCTTGCTCGTAGTGGTATCATTCTTGGAGCACATATATGATTGACATATTATAATGTTGTTACTCTGTTGGGTTCCCAACATGACTGATCCTCTCTGCCTGTCCGTCCCTCTGTCTCCATCCATCTTTTTCAGCTTTGCCGATCACGTCGCTGTTCCCGTTTCTCTACTTCATGGTGAGTTCGCCTTCACATACCCATGCCATTTTCCCTTTCTTCATGTAGCTAGCTGGATTTCACTCTTCATTTGGCATGGGTGTTTGTTTTAGGACGCCGATAACTGTCACACGTGTGGCATGTAGTAACATCACCCACACGTTTTGTTTTTACATTAAAGTTGTCATCTAAAAAAAATCTCAAAAAAACTGAAACTTGCCATGCTTCACAACTAAATTTGCTAACAAAAAACATGTGGACGGAATTGCTTTCGTACCACACGTGTGGGCGTTATCATTTGGGTTGTTTTAAGACTCCATAATAGTCCACCTCACCCTAATAAAGTAAATAAATAGAATATGCATGATATTCTCGAACTGCCCAGACATCTGTTCGGTTGGTCGATAGCTAAGACACATCATGTATCTATGCAAAATTTACCTTTTTGCCAGTAAGCTATTTTCACCCGTTTTTAACAAAAAGCAGATGCCATGCAAAATTCAGTGGCATATATAAAGGAGAGCAATTGTCCGTATCCTAGTTATCACCAGCCAACTATTCTTTTTATTTTACTGAACGTTTTTATAACCCCTATGATCTGCTATCTTCCTAAGATATATATTTTGCAAAATAAAAAATAGAAGTACTCAGGTTTTTCCCTTCTCTAAATCAGATACAAGACTTGCACGTTGCTCAAAGAGAAGAAGATATTGGATTCTATGCTGGATTTCTTGGTAAGAGTTTTTGTACTACATAACTGCCATTCTGTACCAACAAAGTTGATGCACATGCCTTTGTTTCACAAATGTACCAACATTAATTCTAATTTTGTACATACATAGTAAAAGTTTCAGTGAGCAACGAAACTCATGCATACTTTGTTTCAGAATAATGTCAATATTCGGTACATAACTGTTACATTTCTACTGTAGGTGCATCATATATGGTTGGTAGAGGTTTCGCATCGATCTTTTGGGGCATGGTTGCAGATCGCATCGGACGGAAGCCTGTAATTGTATTTTCACTTTTCACGGTGTAAGTATTTGTGATACTATCTTTCCCTCCAAACGGATGAAAATTTAGCACAACATTCAATTTTCATTTCCTTGTCTTTTAGAGAGAGAAAAGCGTACACTGATTTCCTCATGCACATTTCAGCATTGTGTTCAACACTTTATTCGGATTAAGTGTGAAATATTGGATGGCTATCACTACAAGGTTGCTTCTTGGTGCACTAAACGGATTTCTAGCACCAATCAAGGTACCTTAAAAAACAAAACTCGAGGGACAGTTGCAGGAATGATCAACAGCTGTTTTTGTTAATCATGTCAAATGTCTATTTCGATAATGTTATGGTTACACGGGGCTGCAGGCTTACTCCATTGAAGTTTGCCGGGATGACGAACAAGCTTTGGGCATATCAATTGTAATTTCAGTTCGACATAAAACACTTAACTACCTATGCATAGTCCATAATAACACCGAAGCATATCATGAACTCAGTTTGATCTTTCATAAACATTCAGGTCAATACAGCATGGGGATTAGGCCTTATAATTGGCCCAGCAATTGGGGGCTACCTTGCTCAGGTAATATCACAGGCGTTAATCATATTCACTGAGATTTTCATTTGACCATTTTTTTTCTACTTATTACCAGCCAGCCAAACAATATCCACACATTTTCCATGACAAGTCAACGTTTGGGAGGTACTCATTTCTCCTATCATTGATTTCTTCATACTAAATGGCATAAATATTTGCCCATTTTCATGTCCGCGATCCCAATCATGCAGGTTCCCATATCTTCTTCCATGTCTTTGCATATCAATTTTCGCAACATTCGCCCTCATAAGCTGCATATGGCTTCCGGTATGTACAACCTGAACTATGCATACTGTATATGTATATCTATTGAGTTTTGTTTGAATGCTATGTATTCACATCGATGCACTAAACAGGAAACACTACACAAGCACGCCAAGTTTGAAATGAGAGCTGAAACGGCTGAAGCTGGCACAACTCAGGAAAGTACAGAGTCACCTAAGAAGAGCTTATGGAAAAATTGGCCGTTGATGTCGTCCATTATCACATATTGTGTCTTCTCCCTTCATGACACTGCATATAGTGAGGTAATATACAGTATGATTAAATCATGATATATAGAAGTTCTCCAAATGGATACTGCAGATCTAGGTGCAGTAAATATATTAGTTCTTTTTTAAAACCGAAAATATATTAATTTTTGACCCATTGTATCTAAAATTTATACATATTTTTCATGCAAAGCTCATCTGCTGCATGCAAGATTAAATTTTCTAACCGTTATTTGTTACAATTCAACATCAGATATTTTCCCTGTGGACTGTAAGTGGTAGAAAATATGGTGGACTTAGCTTTTCATCTAAGGATGTCGGTCAAGTTCTTACAGTGGCAGGTAAGCATAGTTTAATCTATTTATTCCCTAATTTTTTGAACATTTTTACATACCTCTTAGTGATTTAATTTTAAGCTGTAAACATGCAATCTGTTACACTGTAGGTGTCAGTCTTCTTGTATACCAAATCTTTGTTTATCGTTGGCTCAATAATACACTAGGACCTGTAAACTCAACCCGCATTGCATCTGTGAGTTTCTTACTAATGTCACTCTTTTTCTTTATGCCAATTTCAGTTTACTTAATAATTCACTGTCTCCTATTTTTGTAAATTGACCATTAGCATTGCAGGCCCTGTCTATACCAATTATTGCTGCTTATCCCTTTATGACACGCTTGTCAGGAATAAGACTTGGTCTGGCTCTCTATATTGCAGCAATGATTAAAAGCGTTCTCGCTGTAAGTACTTACGAGAATGTTGTTCCTAGGTTTAAGCCATCTTTACTTCTAGCAAATGGTTACATACATGTGCCAATAAATCATCATAGATAAGAATTAGTGCATGTCCAATTCAAATATTTTCCTTTCACGAATGCTCATCGCTGCGATGTTGATCAGATAACTAGAGTTTCCGGCACTTCTCTTCTACAAAACAATGCCGTGGTACGTGGCCAACTTATCTCAGTTCACTGGAACACTGCCTGAGATCTTTCTCACGGAAAACAATATTTTCCAATTCACTAATGTATAAACAAATTCCTCACTTGTGTTGGATCTTATTTTGACAGCCACAAGGGCAAAGAGGTGCTGCGAATGGAATAGCCACAACATTAATGTCCTTGTTCAAGTCTGTCGCTCCAGCAGGGGCAGGTATTCTGTAAGTAGTCTTGCTTTCTTAATCTCCTATTTGTTGGAAAGATAAAGAAGAAGAGTAAAGTATTTGATGATCTGAACTTCCCAGTTTGAACAATGGTTTCTGCCCAAGAATGGGACTGTTGTGGAAATACTGGTTCAGTAAACACAGAGATGCTGCTATTATCCATCATCATTAATATCAGTGCTAGTCTTATTATTACTTTGCTAGTGTAGTGAACCCATGTGGCTGTGTTACCTGAAGATAAATCTAAAATCCTGAAGCAATTCTAATAAGCCATAAATATGTTTTGAAAAAAAGAAGATAAACTTATTGTTGGAAAACGTTTTGTGATTGCAGATTCTCGTGGGCACAGAAGCGCCAGCATGCAGCGTTCTTTCCAGGTAAAAAAAGTGCAGTTCCAGGAAATATATCAATTGCAGCATCACTAGTCTTCTCAGTTCTCAATGGTTAAAGTATAAGTTGTTGTGTTATAATCACTAAATTACGGTAACCAAAAATAGGTAGTACTCCCTCCGTAAAGAAATATAAGAGCGTTTAGATCACTAAAGTACAATGTAAACCAGTTTTGTTTTCCATAGAACTGAACCAGGTGGAATTTAGCATTTCTATCATATGGTTTGAGTGTATCACTGTCGCTTTGTATAGTATATCTCATAATTCGTCATGTGTTTTCAGGTGATCAGATGGTGTTCCTTCTACTGAACGTGACAGAGGTCCTTGGGCTCTTGCTGACCTTCAAGCCTTTCCTGGCAGTCCCCCAACACTACAAGTAAAACCTGACAGAGTACCTGTGTAGGTAGTGCTATAGAGCAGTGCGTGTGTTTGTGTGGCACTGGCATGCTATAAGAGCGAAGACTGAAGAGTCTTCTTTTCTTGTACTTGTAGATGTAGCAGTGTTGTTGGCACTTGTGACCTAAATCAATCAGTCGGCCAATTGCAGTCTTGGCATGCTCTGTTGCTCTCCTAGTTGTTGTTAGCCTATGGTACCTACTGTAGTAAGGAGGAATAGAGGTAACCTGAATGAATCTTTCAATTTCTTGATGCAATTGGGGGGGCGCCGTTTGCCCTGCTTCGGGTCGGAGGAGAAAAAACAGAGAAGTCTGCTCTGGAAAACAGCTCAGGCGACGGGTGCTGAGATTGACTGACAGCAGCAGTAGCGGGTCGCCGTTGCGGTGCGAGCTGCTGAACGATTATTACGATGGGTGTGGTCATGGTGGTGAAACGCGGATTGGTTCTTCGGGTTGTGGTCAGGACTTAGGAGAAGGGGCAGAGCGCTTCGTGCCCCGCGACTTGGAGCCTGCTCGGCGTGCTCGACGCCGACGGCACTCCTCCAGCTTTCGCCGACGGGCGGCGCGAGCGCCCGGCGATGACGCTGTCGGAGGCCTGTGGCGCCGCTCCTCTGTCGCTCGTCGAGTCGTCTCGTAGCGCCGTCCGACCACGCCTTTCCACCCGTACAGAGAAGCACGGTTCGTGCCCGGGTCACGGATCGGATCATAAACGATGGGCTTTTGTGGCCCAAAGCCCCATCTGAAGGCCAGTGGGCTCTAAGAAACATATGGACGCCAGCTTTCACTAAAATCTTGTTCCCCTCAAAAAAAAAATCTTGTTTGTCTCAAAAGAAAAAAACTAAAATCTTGTTCACTTGTCTCAGAAAAATGAACTAAAATTTTGTTCACTTTCCTAAAAACCGAATAGTGAAGTCTTGTTCACGGAAAAAAGAAAAACAAAATTTGAGGGTCATATTCCTGGGTGTGCACCGTGTTCAGAAAAAAAACAGAGAGCTCCCCTGGAAGTTTTTTTTGATTACACGCCATTGCCACCGGAAATTCATGTCCATATTCGTGGTCCTAATAATTATCACGATCAATCTTGACGATCTAAGAAAACCCTCACCGTTTATTATCGATCCATGCGTAGAAGCAAGCGCAATCCAAACTAATTGGAGGATACTTAACTTGACATTTACGCAATTTC
The DNA here is from genome assembly GCF_003073215.2 of Triticum urartu. Classification (NCBI taxonomy): domain Eukaryota; kingdom Viridiplantae; phylum Streptophyta; class Magnoliopsida; order Poales; family Poaceae; genus Triticum; species Triticum urartu. Next base: position 294,959,291 of record NC_053026.1, on the reverse strand, counting down.
ATGGAAGCCTGGCAGAAGCATCTGCTAGAGAGACGTAAACTGGGAGGTTTACACGCTTGAGGAACACCCGATTATTATTTATGTGTAAGACACATAGCTTACACATTTCTTGCACGCAAGGGAGCTCTCTCCCCCACTAGAAAGGAACGAGGGACGATATCTCAATTCTCAACCTGCGATGTGACATTGATCTTGTTCGTGCTCTGTGTACCGATTAATGATTCGCAAAACCGCCCACACCGAAGATATGGAAAAACCGTCCTTGATGAGGCGTCTAGTCTAAGTATATTTCCATAGTAGTAGTGTAGGTTGTACTACCAGACGAGGTTAAAATTGATCGAACTGGAAATATATCAGAAACGATATGCAGAAATGGATTGCTTAACCCCGTGCACACGTTTCTTGCATTGCATCCACAGTCAAGCAACAGAGAAGAAGCCTCCATATAACGAGTTCACGATCGTCGGGGACATTCGCACATCTGCACACGGTAGCCTGCTGGTCTCTTCATCCATTGCTGAGGTGACGAAGCTAGCTACGTACATTGGATCGGAACACACGCAAGAAGATGGAGGGGGAGGCGAGCAAGAGGCTGGCCACGCTGGTGGGCTGCAACTACGTGGGCACGCGCTACGAGCTCCGCGGCTGCATCAACGACGTCGACGCCGTGCGGGCCGCCCTCGTCGCCCGCTTCGGCTTCGCGCCGGCCGACGTCGCCGTGCTCACCGACGGGGACGGGCGCGGCGCCGAGGTGCTCCCGACGGGGGCCAACATCCGCCGCGCGCTCGCGGACATGGTCGCCCGCGCCGCCCCCGGGGACGTGCTCTTCTTCCACTACAGCGGCCACGGCACGCTCGTCCCGCCGCGCCACGGCGACGGCGGCGCGGAGGAGGAGGCCATCGTGCCCACCGACTTCAACCTCATCACGGACGTGGACTTCCGGCAGCTGGTGGACCGGGTGCCGCCGGGCGCGAGCTTCACCATTGTGTCCGACTCGTGCCACAGCGGCGGCCTCATCGACCAGGAGAAGGAGCAGATCGGGCCCTCCGTCGGCTCCGGCCCCGGCGCGCCGTCCGCGCGCACCGCCCGGTTCCTTCCCTACGGCGCGCTCCTGGACCACCTCTCCGCCGTCTCGGGCATGCCTTCCTCCCACCACGTCGCCGACCACCTCGTGGCGCTCTTCGGCGCCGACGCCAGCGCCAAGTTCCACGTTCACGGCGGCGGCGGCAACGGCAGCGCCCTGTCCACCACGCCCGCACCGGCGCCAACGCCGCCGCGCCCGGACGAGGGCATCCTGCTGAGCGGGTGCCAGACGAACGAGACCTCTGCGGACGTGCCGGCGTACGAGGCCAGCGGAGGCAAGGCATGCGGGGCGTTCAGCAGCGCGGTGCAGAGCGTGCTGGCGGCGCACCAGGCGCCGCTGAGCAACCGGGAGCTCGTGGCGAAGGCCAGGGCGGTGCTGGAAGAGCAGGGGTTCGAGCAGCACCCGTGCCTCTACTGCACCGACGCCAACGCCGAGGCGCCGTTCCTTTCGCAGGACAAGAAGGAGGAGACAGCGGTGGGCGCGGCAAGCCCGGCCATGTCGCCGGCGCTGCTGTAGAGCACGTTCAGCTCACGAGCTATGGAGCGGGCATGCGTTCCTCATGTGTCATGTTTTACTGTTCCCGCGCACGTCGGATTGGATGAGGGGCCAAACTCACGTGCTATATTGTTTGTGTGTGGGTCAAGTGTATAAGTGTGTGTATTATATATACACGATTTGTTATGACTCACTTGCACATACTGATGTGTCATTATTGTAGCTTCAAAGTTATGAAATCTTCACTTACAACTCTGCCTTTGCTTCTTGTATGTTTTTTTTTTCTTGTTTTGCTTATATGTGATGACTTTATCAATTTTAAAATGTGGTGTGGGCTTAGTATATCGAAAGTGCTCATGAGTTTACAGTGTGCATGTGTACATTCGAAATAATGAATGTATATGCATGTATGTAAGCATCTATCGATTACACTATGTTAAAAAGATAAATAAACATGCGGATGCAAAAGAAAAAACTATGTCTTTGTTTCTTGCCGTTTTCTTCATCCTTGTTAATACGTCAGTGCATGTCTACAAACTCTTTTAATCATTTTCCGTTTTAGTGTACAGTGATTTTTACACGTCATGATTTTTTTAAATTGCATGAATAGCAATTTTACATTTTTATGAACACATTCCAGGTGGAATGAACATTTTGAAAAATGGTATAAATATCTTGTATATGCTATGAAAATGTTAAAAAAGCCTGTAAACAAAATTTTACATTTCTAGAACATCTAAAAAATCATGAACATATTTTTAAATAGGTGACCATTTTTTTAAATGCACAAACAATTTCTCTAACATGTGAACATTTCCATAAATGCTGTGCCTCTGTTTTTAAATACATACTAACAGTTTTTATATGTCATAGACATTTCAAAAAATTGGTCAAACAATTTTTCACTTCTCATGTACATTTTCTAGAAAATGCCATGAATAATTTTTTCAGCACGTAAACATTTTTGTGGATGGTAATAATATTTTTCTAAATGTCATGATCATTTTTATAAATGTGTGAAAGTATTGAAATGCCATATTTTTTTAATTAAAAAGGCAAATAGTTGTTTTTAAAGTTTGTTCTCATTTTTTGTGAGTATATTTTTTCTTTTATGATGATTTATTTAAATATTTGATGCATATTATTTTTATACTTTTTAGAATATTTTGAAATATCTACTATTAAAAGGGAGTTGGTTGAATCACCAAACAAAAGGGAGTTGGTGGGTTTGCCTTGGCTTCTCCGCAATTTTTCTTCCCACGTATCCCTCCCCCTTTTATTTCTTGTTGATTCTTTTTGTAAATCTTAATCGGTGCAGTAGAAAAAAAACCAACAGGAATTTCGAGTAATCTAAACAAAATTTATGATTTCTAAAAACCATGTATTACATTAATTCAATCAAATTAAATAAAATTTTATTAAATCTCAACTAAATCAAAACTTTCATTGCATTCCCTACGTACCCAAATCAAATTAAATCTTATCAAAGGCTTAACTAAAGCAAAACTTTCCTTGCCTTTTCCTGCTCATACACAAATCAAATTAAATCTTACCAAAATAAAGAATATGGTGAGCATAAGATATTTGTAAGACAAGATGGATGTTGAACCAGTAGAATATGTATGCCCTAATTGTAACACATGGATAATTAACTAATATGTGTATAAAGGAGGTAAAATTAAAACAAAAAGAAGCAAAGGGTGCGAAGGCTACACCTATGGCCAGCTAACGCAATGGATACCAGTCAAACGCACACCATATTCAATAAGCAAAGGGTGCGTTCTTTTTGAGTATTTTTTAGTTTTCGGTATTTCGTTTTTTATTAATTCTTTATTTCTTTTTATTACTTCATTTTGTGTTCCCTTTATCCTTATATTTATTTGTTCAAATTTTGAGTTTGTGAACATTTTTTGAGACTCACAAATGTTTCATGGATCCATTAACAATTTTAAAGTTTCTGAAAGTTTTTCAAATTTTGTGAAAAAAATTCAGTCCATAAAATATTTAGAAATTCACGGACATTTGTTGAATTTCACAATATTTTTTCAAAATTCATGAACATTTTCCAAATTAGTGAAACTTATGAAATCTGGTAATACTTTCTATAATTCAAGAAACTTTTTTTTTAATTTGTGTGTCTTTAAAATTCAATAACATTTTGATTTCATGAACATCTTTTGAATTTGCAAACATTAGTTCAAAATCACTTTTATTTTCTGAATTCATAAATATTTTGGAAACTTGTGATTTGTTATTACGATTCCTGAACATTTTTTGAATTCATGAAAAAATTATTGAACTCGCAAACATTTCTCACATTGGGATCTTCGAAGCTATATCACATTTTGATAGGTTTCGACCTTTTTTTAGGGAAAATCTATGCTTCCAGCTAGTAGTAACTCGTGCTTTAGTGTGAATTAATTTGTGCTGCCAACACAAACTAAGTTTTGTTAGGAACGTAGTATTTATCCAAACCAAGCATGATTAAGAACTAAAAAATATAGCACTTGTATATGTTTCTCATGTATTAAGTGCAGCCAAATTCGATTTATTCCTCACATGGTATACAATAAGAGAATGCAGCCACAACAATTGAACATCGCATTGCAGAATTGAACCAAGCAGTTAACTGAACACCACAACAAATGAACCAAACGTTAACTAAGCACCACATTGCACAATATAACATACTCCTAATAGAAGATCAGACATTTAACCAAACCAAGCATGCTTAACAACTTGGAAATATAGAAATTATATTTGTTTCTCATGTATTTAGTACAGCCAAATTCGATTTATTCCTCACATGGCATACAATAAGAGAATGCAGCCACAACAATTGAACATCACATTGCAGAATTGAACCAAGCAGTTAACTAAACACCACAACAAATGAACCAAACGTTAACTGAGCACCACATTGCACAATATAACATACTCCTAATAGAAGATCAGACAATTAACCAGACCAAGCATGCTTAAAAACTTGGAAATATAGCAATTGTATTTGTTTCTCATGTATTTAGTACAACCAAATTCGATTTATTCCTCACATGGTACTCCCTCCGTCCGGGAAAAGTTGTCTCCGTAACGTTTTTGCAAAAAACTCCTCCCCAGACTTCCGACATAACCCGCACTCCTCGTCTTCTCCGGTCGACACTCCGCCGCTCCGACACAGGCGCATGGACGCCGGAGCTGCCCTGCGCCGCTGCTCTCCTGCTCTCCCGTGTGTCCTCCACCACCGCCGCAGCTGCCTCTTCCGCCGCTCCCTTCTGCCTCGCGCAGAATCCCTGCCTCCCTTGCCTGCCTCCCGAATCTCTCCTCTTTTTCCCCAAAAATCATTTCTTCTTCCTCCCGCCGCATCTCCTGCTCGCGCCCACTCCGTCCCTCCTAGCGTTGATGGAAGAAGCGTGGCGGGCCCTTGGCTCGGCGGTCGGCTACGCTGCCTTCCGCCCCCGCCTTCCCCCGGCGCCGCCGCCCCGGCACCCGTGGCGTGGGGTGCGGCCGTGATGGCGCGCCGGGAGACGGTGGCCAAGGAGTCGTCCGCGCAGGCGGTGAGCCGGATCGTGTCCAGTTGCGCCAACTCGACCGGCCTGGCCCCTGTCCACCCGTCGTCGACGCCAACGCCGTCATCTCGCTTGCCTCCACCGCGGGCCGGCTGGTCAAGATGCCAGAGGTGCTCGAGGAGGTGCGCGACGCCACAGCGCTCTGGAGGCTCGCGCTCCTGCCCACCCCCGTCGAGACCATCGAGCAAGAGAGGTCGAATGTTTACTTTAGCCGGCCCAGACCCTTGTATTGCTGCTTTCATTTGCTGAATAGAGCTTAAACTCTGCACTTTCATGGACTGAAGTTCATTTTTCTTGATGCTCTCTGCATTGCTGTATTCAGTAGGGCCAGCTCGAACCGTGTGCACCAGGAAGAAGGCTAGCTCGAACATTGTTTGGTGAAGCAAGCAGCTGAGCTGGTTTTGTTCTTGTCGCCTTGGATTGTGCAGCGATTGGAGGAGGACTTGGTGCAGAGGAATGGAGTACGAGTACGGATGCTGCTTCCGTTGATCTCAGGTGAGCTTGCTAGACGAGTACAGATGCGTCCTTGGTGATTTTAAAACTACTGTTAGCCATGGAATTTGAGAGAGCAACCACACATTGAAACATCATTGGGCATACAGTATGCTTTGATCTCCAATGTTCAACTACTATTAGCTTGAGATGAACATACAGTATGCTTGACTGTATAACTGTAAATTTGCCTGAACATATGCTTAAGATGAACATACAATATGCTTGACTGAAATAGCTGTTCATACACCTGGAAATGTTACTATGGGTGAAATTACCATTAAAAAATGTATAACAATATTTGGAGTATTTATGATGATCAAAGTGTTTCTTACTCAAGTGTAATTGTTGCCTCGTCCACCATTTAGTATTCCCTGCTTGACTCAAGCTCAGAATTTAGGAGTAGAATAGAGTAGGCTTCAATTTGTCAGAACTGAATTTTAGTCACTGAAAATATGACAGTGGAGTACTGTTCAAACTGTATTCACTGTCTAAATTTCATTGATGTCAAATTTTATTTATGTGTCAAGTTTGACATCAACTTGACAGATCAAAACCAGACAGAAATTGACAGGTTTTGGAAGAAAATGACAGGTTCTGAACATCAACTTGACTGAATAATATAGTGTTAATTCTGATTGTTAACAGTAGAATAATACAGTTAATAGCAGTGTAATGGAGTGAGAAATCTTACTGTAAATTCAGTTACTGTAGTTACTGAAACTTCACTGTAAACTTCCAGTACACAAAATTTAGTTATCTTTTTAGTAGGAAAATTTCTGTAACAAATTTCAGAAGCTTGTATTTTCACACATATTGTGCTCTAGCTGATACATCTGCGTGTTCTAGCATTCTCCTTCCAATGCATACCGATATGAAACTTTCTTTTTGTTTAATTTGTTGAGCTATTGCTGCTGTAGTCGGACCCTTCCCCGGACCCTGCGCAAGCGGGAGCTACATGCACCGGGCTGCCCCCTTTTTTTTATTGCTGCTACTTAATCAAACAATGCATACCGATCTGCTGCTGCTTATGTTTGGGACTTTGGGGTGCTGCATCAATGTGCATCAAACATGATTAAGTTTTTTTTGCTGTGATAATCCAAAATGCTTCAGACTGCTAGATTCAGTTTCTAGTGATAATCCAAAATGCTTCAGACTGCATAAAATGCTTCGTTTGCTGTGATAATCCGAAATGCTTCTTTTGAGTACAGTAGCTGTCAAATTTAGCCTATCTTGAGCTTGGGCTTGAGAGCTTCTTTAGCAAGATCACTGAATGCAGTGTACTCCGCTGGAGCTTCTTTAGCCTATCTTGAGCTTGAACTTGGGAGCTATCTTGAGCTTGTGAGTATATTTGTACGTTTGCTCACAATGGTGTACTGAAAATTGCAAGTTATATAGTGTAGTGTTTTGTAAATTCAGACTAGATTTGAGCAAGATAAACTTTACTGTTATGATTGATAAAGAAAACTTTAGTGTTATTTAGATTCAGTGCAAGTAAAGGAAAATTTAATAAAAAAATTCACTGTCAAAACTGAAACATGCAGGATGTGGTATTAATGTAGTGTTATGCATTTCTTTATCAATCATCCTGATGCCGTCGTGTGGACATGTGGTAGCACTGAATAATGAATTTGTGTTAACAATGAATTTGAGGACATGTGGATACTGAATTTGTGTGGACATGTGCTAGCATTTTCTTTATCAATCATTGGTTCATGTAAGTACTATAGACCTTCTACATATAATCTGAATATATAGAAGCATGTCTTTATCAATCATTTTCTTCTCTAGAGGAGTAACATTGCCTCATCAATGGTGAGATAAACAATGGTATTGGATATTTTCAGTAGAATCACTAATGGAGATAATGGATAGTGCAAAGGCCAATATGATCTTCTTATTTAACTAATCACCAAGACATACCCTAGTTAGTCTTGAGGAATCTGGTGGAATCATATTGCTTGTTTCCAAAATAAATTGATTGATTGTGCACTGAAAATTGATTGATTTTTTTAGCAAATTTAGATATGTTTATTTGTTGTTAGAAGAATCTTTGACTAGTTACAAGACAAATTCCTGATCTGTTATTTTTTAACTTTGCAAATAATCTATTTCATTTAAACTACAGTTGTACAACAATGAAGCAAATAATCTACTGCAGTTTGATCTACTGCAAATTACCGAATCAATTGACAGCTACTCCTGGTTATCAATTTGATCTTCATTTGCATAAACATGGTTGGTGCCTGCACTATTTACTGAAAATAAACCATTATTTACTGAAGATAAACCTGGTTGACCTTCATTTGCATAAACCTGGTTTGTGCTTGCACTATTTACTGAAAATAAACCATTATTTACTGAAGTTAAACCTGGTTGATCTTCATTTGCATAACTTGGTTGAGTATTACAGAGCAATTGACAGCAAATTGATCTGGTTGGAATTCAGATAGCAATAGTAACAGTTAACTGAACTTCTTTTTTTGTAACATTTCTTCAGAGGACATGATCAATTGTGTTTAAAATTACAGAGCAAGAAAGGTCCGGCACTGGAGATGAAAAAGCAAGGAGCCTTGTACTTCTTCTCACCGACAGCAGCACGAGCAGGGGACCTCCGGCGACAGCACACCAGCAGGTGACCTCCGGGCGGCTACACGAGCAAGGGACCAGTAGCAACTTGCAGAGCAGCAGGGGAAAGAGCTCGAGCTTGAGGTCCAGGACGAGCTTGAGGGAGCTCGAGGTCCAGGCGCGGCCGGAACTTGCGGTTGAGGCGCTCGAGACCCAGGCGCGCACAGGTCCTGGCCGGCGGCGGCACAGATCCTGGGTGGCGGAGGGGATATTGGCCGCGCAGGCCTGGCGGCGGAGGCCCAGGTCCTGGGTGGCGGAGGAGCACGTCCTGCGTAGCGGCGGAGCAAGCAATTGGGTGGTGCAGGTCCTGGGTGGCGGAGGACCACGTACTTGGCGGCGGCGGAGCAAGCAATTGGGCGGCACAGGACCTAGGCGTCGGAGGAGCACATCTTGGGCGGCGACGGAGCAAGAAATTGGGCGGCGCAGGTCCTGGGCGGCGGAGGAGCAAGCCCTGGGCAGCGCCGGCGTAGGCCCCCGGCGGCGACTTGCCCTGGCGACGCGCACGGGTGACGGACAGAGGAAGAATGAAGGAAAAGGCGACCTGTTTGTAACAGATTTTAAGCTACGATGGCGTTTTTGCAAAATTCGCAGTACACTAAGTTGTGGACAACTTTTTCCGGACGGAGGGAGTATACAATAAAAGAATGCAGCCACAACAGTTGAACATCGCATTGCAGAATTGAACCAAGCAGTTAACTAAACACCACAACAAGTGAACCAAGCCACAACAAATGAACCAAACAGTTAACTAAACACCAATTGAACAATATAACATACTCCTAATAGAAGATCAGACAGTTAACCAAACCAAGCATACTTAACAACTTGGAAATATTACACCCTGAAGAATTGAACATCACATTTGCATAATTGAACCAAGAAGTTAATTGAACACCACATTGCAAGACATATAGAACATATACACTATAGCAGAAGATTGCATGGTGAAAGTAGATAGCACAATTCACTAGAATTTGTTAAGAAAAGGCAGTAGCTAGCAAACTAAGCATGGGTCCTTATAGTGAGCTAATAAGACAAGCTACTCCTCATTGTCGGAGATATCAATGACGATTGGCTCCTTGGACATGGAAGAGGGCGAGGCCTCCGCATCGTGGGTGCCCTCGTTGTAATGGTGAGTTGCCTGAGCCGCTCCGGGCACCAACCTACTGGCTCTCGAGATGAGGTAAGCACGTGCACGCTGAGAAAACACCTTGTAGTCTTCATCGAAGGCACCGACGGTGGCCTCGAGAAAACGCCACAAACTATCGTTTAAAGCAGCCAACCGCGTCGCGGCGTCGGCGCGCGAGGCGTCAATGGTGCCCTCGACGGCGAGGTGCTCCTCCAAGATCTGGGGGTCGGCACGAATGACATCCATCACGACCTCATCCGCGCGTGTGGCCGCGATTTGCTTCTCCGCTGCCAAATGCTTCTTGAGGTCTTGGCTATACTGCGTGCACCAATTCTTAGGCTGGCGCTTATTTGGTGGAGGGGTCGGTGATTTGGGTGGAAGGTGTCGCGCTCGCGCCGACGATCGGGGCATGTGGGTTGTGGAAGAAGGAGGAGGATGGGGGTCGGGTGTGGATTACCTGCCTGGATAGGCGAGGCCGAGCAGCGTGAAGGAGGGTCGCCGGCGAGGAGGCGGCGGCGCTGCAAGCAAGGAGTGAAGGTTTCAATTTGGAAAGGAAGGCAGAAAAGGGGAAATGTGGCTTTTGGTAAGGGGGAGAGGGCGGGGAGGTAGATATTTCCGTGGAAACCGAAAATTTGGAATCGCTTTAGCCAAAAAACTGGCGCGCAAAGTGTCATCAGACATGGTCCCTTATTCACACACGGTCCGAAGATATTTTGTGCTGCATCTCACACGGTTGGTTATAATAAACTGTGTGGGATCTACTTGATTTTTCGTCTTGATTTGAATTACATAATGGGGTCATAGCGGCCATGGACGGTGTTTGAATTGCTAGAACTTTTATTTGCAGTGATCATAAAAGAATTGGAATTATTCAGGGTTCGTTTGGACATTTTTATGCATTAAGTGAGTTTTCAATGCATTTATGTGCATAATTCAAATTTGAACTACATGGACATGCTCCAGTGCATATAAATTGGTTGAAAAAACAAATCTTTGTCCTTGGGTGCATGCTTAGGTCCCATGCAAGAAATGGGAATGAATGTCAAACACCCTGCCACCGTCACTGGCCGCAAACATTGAGATATCTGGTTTTTAAATTTTAGTAAATCCAAAACTCGTCTGAAATTCATGAAACTTGGCATGCTATCATGGAGCGTCATCAACATGCTGTGGTAAAGTTTTTGTCCCATTTGGGGCAGGTTTGGGTATATGCTTCTCATAAACCAGAGCTTCTCACAACAAGCATGATGGTTTCGGTAGGGAACGCCCCAACTTTGGGGACGAAACGATATCCATTGCCTCTAATTGCTTTCAATTTTTTTCTTGTGTCAACATAGAACAATACGAGTGTTGTGTTATTTTTTGTGATTTTTCGGGGTTCGTTTGGACATTTGTATGCATTAAGTGAGTTTTCAATGCATTTATGTGCATAATTCAAATTTGAACTACATGCACATGCTCCGGTGCATATAAATTGGTTGAAAAATCAAATCTTTGTCCTTGGGTGCATGCTTAGGTACAATGCAAGAAATGGGAATGAATGTCAAGCACCGTGCCACCGTCACTCGGCCGCAAACATTGAGATACTTGGTTTTTAAATTCTAGTAAATTCAAAACTCGTCTGAAATTCATGAAACTTGGCATGCTATCATGGAGTGGCATCAACATGCCGTGGTAAAGTATTTGTCCCATTTGGGGCAGGTTTGTGTATATGCTTCTCACAAACTAGAGTTTCTCACAACAATCATGATGGTTTTGGTAGGGAATGCCCCAACTTTGGGTCGAAGCGATATCCATTGCCTCTAATTGCTTTCAAAAAATTTCTCGTGTCAACATAGAACAACAGGAGTGTTGTGTTATTTTTTGTGATTTTTCGGGGTTCGTTTGAACATTTTTATGCATTAAGTGAGTTTTCAATGCATTTATGTGCATAATTCAAATTTGAACTACATGCACATGCTTCGATGCATATAAATTGGTTGAAAAATCAAATCTTTGGTCCTTGGGTGCATGCTTAGGTCCCATGCAAGAAATGGGAATGAATGTCATGCACCATGCCACCGTCACTCGGCCGCAAACATTGAGACACCTGGTTTTTAAATTTTAGTAAATCCAAAACCCGTCTGAAATTCATGAAACTTGGCATGCTATCATGGAGCGGCATCAACATGCAGTGGTAAAGTTTTTGTCCCATTTGGGGCAGGTTTGTGTATATGCTTCTCACAAACTAGAGTTTCTCACAACAAGCATGATGGTTTCAGATAGAACACCCGTATGCAAAGTGAGAGCAGGATTTGTGTATCTCTTGAACACAAACGGTTCTTTCGGATGACCCGTGTGAATCACTAGTGGGGCGGTGCAGTACTATTCGATTTGACAATGGGCGGCGTGGTTCCCAATAAGCTTTAATGCAGACGAGGGAGAGGGTAGCGGTTCCCGAAATGTTGAACGGCCAATGATGCATCCTCCTTCAATTAGCATCGTGTGAATGCACGAGGGAAGTAATGGGAGGACCGGGTAAAGAGACAGCACGATGTGAATGCAACACAATTTGCACTCATATAAAGGCGCCCCTCCGTTCCAATGGATCTACCACATCGTACGCACCTAAACATTTGCCTAAGCACTTACACTAATAAGCGCAAAAGTGCCCACTCTAGACCCATGGCGGCGATGCGCGCGAGCAGCCAGCGGCTGTGCCAGATGGTCCACGACGCCGGCCTGCGGCATGGTACCGTGGATCGTCTCCATACAGTGTTGGCGACCGACTGGTGGATGGCCGCCGTCGACGCCAGCTACGACTCTCAGTTGGACCAGATGATCGTTCGCAGCACCAACAGGTTCACCGTCGTCAAGAAGCTCGCGGACGACATCGCCGTACTCCTCCAACCCGCACGCCTGGGCTCCTCATTGCCTGCCACCCTAATCGGCCTCCATGGACGGAACCTCTTTGAAGCACTGGTGGCCCTGCGACTGCCCGCCGACGCCATGAAGAATGTCCACCTAGAGGTCACGCTCGCCGCAAGGCGCCTCACCCTGCAAGAAACCGTCGGCCTACACATCCATGTGTACGAACGAATCGTGTACATAGGTATCTACAAGGCCAGTGAGGACGCTACGACGTTGGCCTTCTTCAGCCGGCTGGAAGCCTTGGATGCCTTAGTTGAGAAGCACCTTGACCTCGCCACACAAGTCGCCGCTCCTTAGCCACCGGTCGGTGGCCCGGCCGGCGCACTGAGTTGAGGAGGAGGAGGTCGTACGTTGATGGATGCATCTTTCTTCTTACCTCCTGTAACCACCACTACGATCGCATCATCGTGGTCTTAATTCTTATTTTGCTATTGCATTCTCGTTCCAGTCAATACAGACATGTGCGATCCCTTTGCTCAATACAGACATGTCCGTTCCAGTCTTATTTTGATTGGTTTGAATGAAGGTCTATCCCGCCGTTAGGCGCCGCAGCACGCTGTGCTCATCGTTATGCGCCGCGGCGTGCTCTGCTCGCGTCCATCGGCGCGCTCGGCTTGTGGACAGCTTTTCCTTGCGTGTTCAACTGCTATATGCATATATATGGTTGCTCGCCGTTGAGGCTACCGCGGAGCGCTCTTCTCGCGTCCCTCCGCGCATGCTATGCCAATGGTTGGGCATGCGCACGATCACGTCGGGGGCCCCGTATGCATGTGTTTGCGCCGCGCACGTTGCCACACGATGCAGTTACGTGCGGCACGCTGGAGTTACGCGCTGCAAATTAGAACTGCCATCAGGGCCTGCCGATATTCCTGGCCGTCCGGCTTCCCCTTTAATTCCCGCGGCCATTATAACCTTGGTCTCTTCAACCTTTCGATCGTGCCCCACAACACAACAAGCAAACCTACAACGACGCTTAGAGAGGGGATGTCCGGCGGCGCTCCAATGGAGTTCGGCGAGCATAGACTGGAGACCCACGCGAGGGAGACGGATCTCTTGGTGGTGTACACCATCGACCCGGCCGTGGTGGACGACTACATCAACAGCGTTGAGCAGTTGCTTGGTGGAGACAAGCACAAGGTGGTCGGCATCGACCTCCAGTACACTGCCAGTCGTCCCGGCATAGATCAGAAGGTTGCCATTGCCTAGTTGTGCGTGCACCATCATGTCCTCATCTACCACTACTGCATGGCCACAGAGCCTTGTGAACGTTTCAACAGGTTTGCCAACAGCACCGACTACAAGTTCACCACAGTGGATACCAAAGACGATGTAAAAGCACTCAGTGTTACGGGCTTGGCCTGCAAGAACCTTGTCGAAATCCGTGACCACTACAGGGTCTGGGGCAGCACGAAGCAGGACTCCCTGGTCGAACTCGCCTCGGCCATCATCAACCCCTACTACGAAAATATGAAGCAGGATGCCCAGAAAACAAGCCATGTATCCTGGCATGGGGCCTGGATGCGGCAACTGGATGAACCTCACCTCAGGTTTGCGGCCAAGAGCGTGTACACATGCTATGAGATGCACAGGTGGATTGTTGACATGAGGAAGTGCCTCCTTACCCAAATCGACGAGCCCAGATCGAGCCACAAGAAGAGCAAGCAGCGTCACAAGAAGTAGATGATGATCAGATGATCGTTTATGCTAGCTAATCATGCATGCAATATAATTTACTTTATTGGTGTGTGGAAATGTCATGTGTGTAGTAGCCACATATGTAATTATGCATATAATAGTTTACTTTGGTGTGTGCAAATGCCATAGTTGTAGTAGCCACCTATGTAAGTGGATGTTTAATTTGGTTATGCAAGCATGTCCTTATAATTATGTGTGTGTGTGTGTCTATATATATATATATTGTTCTGTATGCAATCCCATCGCACAACACACACGTCTTATTAGCAGCAACCCTCTGTGTTCTTATCAGTCTACAGACACATTTCTGATTACAGACCTGTTTGCCGCGTATCACACACATCTTGTTAAGTTGAACCGTTTCTGTTCTCATGTCTCAATGCAATCAGTTCATCCGAGTGAACCACACGTCGTATATCGCACACACCTTTGATCTGGCTGACCATTTCTTTTGTGTTGCCTAATCACAAACAATTCATCTGAGTGAACCGTATGTTGTGTATCGCACACGCCTCCATCTGGCTGCCCATTTCTTTTCTTCCTCCTCATCGCAAACAGTTCATTGAACTGAACCGTATGCCCTTCATCACACGCGCAACTAAAATCTGAACCGTGTTTGATGCATCCGTCATTGCAAACGTTTTACACATTTCTGACGGTTTTCATACAGCACCGTTTGCGATTATGGCATCGCACACAGTTTCTCGTAGGGTCTCTGATCGTAGTGTCGTGTTAGCAGCATCCTGCAGTAGTGGCGTGTTGACGGTGATGATGAAGTTACCGGCGCAGGGCTTCGCCTAAGCACTATGACGATATGACCGAGGTGTGTATCTGTGGAGGGGGGCACCGCACACGGCTAAAACAATTGTCAACTTGTGTGTCTATGGGGTGCCCCCTCCCCCGTATATAAAGGAGGGGAGGAGGGGGCCGGCCGGCCCTCATGGTGCGCCCCCAAGGGGGGATTCCTACTCCTACTAGGAGTAGGTTTCCCCCCTTTCCTTGTCCTAATAGGAGGGGGGAAGGGGAAGATGAGAAGAAGGAAAGGGGGGCCAGCTGAAAGGATCGAGAAGAGGTGTCTAGAGGGGGGGGGGATTAGACACTAAGTACCAAAAGTTGCAGTTTTTAATTTCTTTAAGTTAAAGTGGAGTTTTGGCACAAGTTTAACAAACACAATACATATCAAGCAAGCATGCAAAGAGTATATGAGCAGGGGAAAGTAAAGCATGCAACTTGCAAGAATGTAAGGGGAAGGGTTTGGAGAATTCAAACGCAATTGGAGACACAGATGTTTTTGTCGTGGTTCCGATAGGTGGTGCTATCATACATGCACGTTGATGGAGACTTCAACCCACGAAGGGTAACGGTTGCGCGAGTCCACGGAGGGCTCCACCCACGAAGGGTCCACGAAGAAGCAACCTTGTCTATCCCATCATGGCCATCGCCCACGAAGGACTTGCCTCACTAGCGGTAGATCTTCACGAAGTAGGCGATCTCCTTGCCCTTACAAACTCCTTGGTTCAACTCCACAATCTTTTCGGAGGCTCCCAAGTGACACCTAGCCAATCTAGGAGACACCACTCTCCAAGAAGTAACAAATGGTGTGTTTATGATGAACTCCTTGCTCTTGTGCTTCAAATGATAGTCTCACCAACACTCAACTCTCTCTCACACAGGATTTGGATTTGGTGGAAAGAATATTTGAGTGGAAAGCAACTTGGGGAAGGCCAGAGATCAAGATTCATATGGTGGGAATGGAATATCTTGGCCTCAACACATGAGTAAGTGGTTCTCTCTCAGAAAATGTGTATTGGAAGTGTAGGTATGTTCTGATGGCTCTCTCCACGAATGAAGAGTGGGTGGAGGGGTATATATAACCTCCACACAAAAAATAACCGTTACACACAATTTACCAATCTCGGTGAGACCGAATTGAGAAACTCGGTCGGACCGATTTAGCAAACCTAGTGACCGTTAGGATTTTCGGTGGGACTGAGATGCAACTCGGTAGGACTGATATGGTTAGGGTTAGGGCATAACTTAATCTCGGTGAGACCGATTACACAAACTCGGTGGGACCGATTTTGGTAATAAGCTAACCAAAGAGTTGGTCAGGCAAACTTGGTGAGATCGATTACACAAACTCGGTGGGACTGATTTTGGTAATAAGCTAACCAGAAAGTTTGCATTGTAATCTCGGTAGTACCGATTGCTCAATCTCGGTGGGACCGATTTTGGTAATGGACATACACAGAGAGATTACAATCCCATCTCGGTGAGACCGAGATCCCTGTCGGTGAAACCGATTTGCCTAGGGTTTGTGGCAGTGGCTATGACATCTGAACTCGGTGGCGCCGGATAGAAGAATCGGTGGGGCCGAGTTTGACTTTTGGTTTAGGTCATATGTGGATGTGGGTAAGGTAGTTGAGGGTTTTGGAGCATATCACTAAGCACTTTGAGCAAGCAAGCCATTACGCAACACGTCATTCCCTCTTGATAGTATTGGCTTTTCCTATAGATTCAATGTGATCTTGGATCACTAAAATAGAAAATGTAGAGTCCTGATCTTGAAGCTTGAGCTAATCCTTTGTCCTTAGCATCTTGAAGGGGTTCCACATCCTTTAGTCCATGCCACTTAATTTGTTGAACTTGTCTGAAACATACTAGGTAAAAGTATTAGTCCAACAAGAGATATGTTCTCATTAATTATCAAAATCACCCAGGGAGCACTTGTGCTTTCAATCTCCCCCTTTTTGGTAATTGATGGCAACATACATCAAAGCTTTAGATAAAGATATAGAGAATAGCAAGTAAAGCTTTGGAAAGACATGTAACAAGCATATTCTCCCCCTACATGTATGCAATCATGTGAATATGGAATATAGAAGCATGTGAGAGCATAACCATGATAGAGTAGCAATGTGTTACATGTATCTTGGCTATATGCATCAGGGCAAAAGATATGAATATGGGAAATGTACCTTCATGCCCATGAGTCCTTCTTACAAACAGTATGTACATCAGCAAGAATTTCTCATACACATGACTATGATGCATATACTTACCTTGTGGTCTTGAGTTGGCTAGGATGGGATGAGCCTACGTAAACAAGGTTAGATAACACAGATGCACCCACTAGCTAGAGCAAACAAAAGAAACCACAAGAGTACCAAGACTGGGATGACATGTAGAGTGAGTACAAAGTACCACGATAGATATTGACATGTCCCCAAAGAGAAAGATATACAATGAATTTAATAAATTTCTTTCCCTTGGATGTCTTGCTCCCCCTGAATCTAGCATGGGATACTGGGAGAAGATAGAAAACAGAAAAACAGAGCTCAAAGAAACAAATGAATAGAGCTAATGCCAATAAGCACATATGAACATGTCTTTCCCCCAAGAAGACATGTGGCATCTCTCCTCTTGAACATCAAGCATCTGGGATCCTTGAAGATTACTCTTTCCTAGAGTATTCCCTCCCCCTAGAGATCTCTCCCCCTAGAGATATGATTAAGCTTTGATGTGATCTCTCTCTCCCCCTTTGACATCAATTTCCAAGAAGGGCCTTCTGGAATTTGTTGTGAATGGGTTCGGTCCTTGAATCACAGTACAAAGCATTAAGGTAAATTTGATGCTTGCAGAGGACAAGATTCATTGAGTGGAGCTGGATCAAGAATAAAGCAGGAATAAATGGCAAAATGTTTTTCCTGTAGTGAAATCAGTGTCACCGATTTGTATGCTTCGGTTGCTCCGAAAATCTTCAGCTAGACTGGAGACATGAAACCGGTGGAACCGAGTTCATCACAGAGAAAAACACTTGTCACCTCAGCTCACTGGACAAATAAGATCTCACAAAGATTTGCAATGAATTGGATGCAGAAAATGCAGAACAAAAAGCAAAGAAAAGAAACTAAAAGATCTAGATGAATTTTTTTTGAAAGGGGAAACAAATATGCATGAGACAAATGCAAGAACACAGAAAAGAACACAAGAGAACTTCATCTAGAGTTGGGCGGTGACAAAGTCACCTATGTTAGAGTATATTGACTTAGGAGTCAAGTGAGATCACTTGATCATAGGTCGTACTCATCGTTTAAGCTCAAAATGGGGTTACCATTTTTCGTTTAAGTATCTTGATGTATTCACATCTTGTCGAGTTGCTTTGACTCATGACTTGGAGTAAAGCTACTCTAAGATTGAATAACATACCTTGGTTGGCGGTGTTGGTCTTGATCATGTAGTTGAACTTGTGTGGGTTGCTCAAGGTTGATGTAGCCCATCAAGAGTTGGGAGCACCCTTTGGATTTTGAGTTCATCTACCTACATGGGTTAGTTTTCGCAAGGAAGAGCACTTGTGTATCCAACATGAAAATCATGAAACTCAACATATAATTTGGTAAAGGATATGTTTGAAAGGTTTCGTGCTTCCTTGTCATCAACCACCATTGTGTAGAGACTTGGTGATGTAGAGATTGCTCAAGATGTGAGTGAGTTGCAATCTCATAGAATTAGATTCATCCAAGTACCTACAAGGGTTAGATAACATGCAAGATGCAAATTTTCAAGACATAAGATAATCATCATAAGAGAAATATCAAGTGATTAGTCGTAAGCTCAAGTCTTGCATGTATCCAATGGAGTTCCTACTCCAAATTTGAAGCATCAATGATGTTCAATTCACCTCTTAACCTGCAAAACATTTTCTCATCAAGTGGTTTAGTGAATATATCCGCTAATTGCTTATTGGTACGAACATGCTTAAGGTTTATGTCACCCTTAGCAACGTGATCTCGAATGAAATGATGACGAACTTCAATATGCTTAGTTCAAGAGTGTTGCACGGGATTGTGAGCAATCTTGATAGCACTTTCATTGTCACAAAGTAATGGAACATGTTTCACATATATCCCATAATCTTTAAGAGTTTGGGTCATCCAAAGTAATTGAGCACAACATGAACCAGCGGCAATGTATTCCGCTTCGGCAGTGGATAAGGATACCGAGTTTTGTTTCTTGGAAGACCAAGACACAAGAGATCTACCAAGGAATTGACAAGTACCCGAAGTGGACTTTCTATCAACCTTGTCACCAGCATAGTCCGAGTCGGAGTAGCCAACAAGATCAAAGGAAGCCCTCTTTGGATACCAAATGCCAAAATTTGGTGTATGTATTAAGTATCTCACTATCCTCTTCACGGCCTTAAGATGACATTCCTTAGGAGCAGCTTGATATCGTGCACACATGCACACACTTAGCATGATATTGGGACGTGAAGCACATAGATATAACAATGAACCAATCATAGAGCGATAAACTTTTTGATCAACCGGTTCACCATCTTTGGTCAAATCAAGATGTCCACTGGTAGGCATGGGTGTAGTCATACCTTTGCATTCTTGCATATTGAACTTCTTGAATAAGTCCTTGGTGTACTTCGTTTGAGAGACAAAGGTGCCTTCCTTAGTTTGCTTGATTTGCAAACCAAGAAAGAATTTGAGTTCACTCATCATAGACATCTCAAACTTCTCCGACATTAGCTTCCCAAACTTTTCACTAAAATGTGGGTTAGTTGATCCAAATATAATATCATCGACATAAATTTGGCATACAAATAGTTCTCCATTAACCCTTTTAGTAAAAAGAGTAGAATCTATTTTTCCAATTTCAAAGCCTTTTCCAATAAGGAACTTGGTCAAGCATTTATACCATGCTCTAGGAGCTTGTTTAAGACCATAAAGGGCTTTGTGAAGTTTGTAGACATGATTAGGTTTCTTAGGATTGACAAAGCTGGGAGGTTTCTTAACATAAACTTCCTCCTCAATTTCACCATTTAGAAAAGCACTTTTAATGTCCATTTGGTACAAAGTGATATCATGGTGATTAGCATAAGCAAGTAAGATGCGAATGGACTCAAGTCTAGCAACGGGAGCATATGTCTCACCATAGTCCATACCTTCGACTTGTGTGTAGCCTTGGGCGATGAGACGTGCTTTGTTGCGAACCACTTGTCCATCTTCATCTTGCTTGTTGTGAAACACCCATTTGGTACCGATGACGTTGTGGTTGTTGACGGGCTTCTCGACCAATGTCCACACTTGATTTCTCTCAAAGTTGTGTAGCTCTTCATGCATAGCGTTTATCTAGTCTGGATCCTCCAATGCTTCTTCAACCTTCATAGGTTCAATGCTAGAGATGAATGAGTAATGTTCACAAAAGTTAGCCAAACAAGTTTTAGAGCGAGTGATTCTCCCGGTTTGGATATCATTGTAGATTTGCTCCACGGGAAGATCTTTAGCAATTCTTGCTCGAACTCGTGAAAGCTTTTGCTTGGGTCTTGGTTGAACATCTTCTTCATCTTGTTCTTCTTCTTGGCCTTCTTCATTGTTAGCATTGTCGTTCTCTTGTCGTGGTGGAGAAGGAGGTTGTTGACGTTCGTCTTGGTGCACTTCCTCGCTTTCTTCATCTTGGTGTGTCCCACTCGTGGATGCTTCTGTATCAACTCTTGGTTCACCTTGTCGTGAGGTAGAAGCTTCCACTTGGACAGACGAGGTACTCTCCTTCATATCCGTTGGACGAATCTTGCCAATAGACAAGTCTTGGATTGCTTCCGAGGGATCTTTGTCTCCTACATCAATTGGCAGTTGCTCTACTTGCGAGCTGTTAGATTCATCTAACTTCGCATCTACCATTTCTTCAACCTTTCGGGTGAAATTGTTGTAGACACGGTATGTGTGAGAGTTTGGGCCATAACCAAGTAGGAAACCTTCATGAGACTTAGGAGCAAATTTAGAATGACGATGCTTATCAAGAATGTAGCACTTTGAGCCGAATACTCGAAAGTATCCAACTTGGGGTTTGTTACCGGTGAGGAGCTCGTATGCCGTCTTGCCGAGGTGCTTGTGAAGATACAAGCGATTTGTTGCATGACAAGCTGTCTCGACCGCTTCCACCCAAAAGTGTTTTGGCGTCTTGTACTCATCAAGCATTGTTCTTGCCATCTTGATAAGAGTCCGGTTCTTCCTCTCAACGACTCCATTTTGTTGAGGTGTGTACGTACCCGAGAACTCATGTGCAATCCCTTCTTCGTCAAGAAAGGTGTCTACATTTGCGTTCTTGAACTCCGTTCCGTTGTCGCTCCGAACCTTCTTGATCTTCACGTCATATTGATTTTGGGCCTTCCTAGAAAAGTTTTTGAAGATCTTTTGGACCTGCGATTTGTCATCAAGAAAGAACACCCACGTAAATCTTGAAAAATCATCAACTATGACTAGACCAAATGAGTTACCACCGAGACTCTTGTAGGCATTTGGACCAAAGAGATCCATGTGAAGTAGATCGAGTGGTCTTCTTGTGGTCATGATGTTATTAGCGCGATGACTTCCTCCAACTTGTTTCCCTGCTTGACAAGCACTACAAAGTCTATCCTTGTCAAATATGACATCGTTAATGCCAAGGATATGATTTCCTTTAATGAGTTTGTCAAGGTTTCGCATGCCCACATGGCCTAGCCTTCTATGCCACAACCAGCCTTTAGAAGATTTAGCAATTAAGCAAGTTCTCGGTTGAGCCTTTTTAGTGAAATCAAAAATGTAAAGATCTCCTCTACGTATACCAGTAAAGACCATTTTATGATTATCTCTACGAAACACTTGGCAGTCTACTTCAGTAAATAGGACATTGAAACCGAAATCAGCAAGTCTAGATACAGAAAGTAAGTTGTAGCCAAGAGATTCAACGAGCATGACATTTTGTATGGAGCTATCATGTGAGATGGTCACCTTACCAAGGCCAACCACCTTACCCTTTGAATTATCACCAAAAGTGACATACTTTCGAGGGCCGTCGTTTCCAGCAAGCTCACGTAACATGTCTTTATCTCCGGTCATATGATCAGTACATCCACTATCAAGGACCCATTCCTTTCCTCCAGCCATGTAGCCGCGAAGATTTGCCATAAGACCAAAGTGTCTCATCGCATCATCGAGATCATAGTCACTATCATCATCCTCATCATAGTATCCATGTTCAACATCATTTTGTGATTGATCAATTCCTAGAGAGGGTAATTCATTAGACAAATGATCATCAGAATGGTCACCTTTATGAATTCTAATAGCTTCGGATATGATATCGCTAATGATCCCAACATTTCCTATGGCACGCATGAGATTGGTAATCTCAAATAGACAATCACCAAAGCTAGGATCACTAGAATTCATCTTACTCAAAGCAATAGACTTATGGAGAATTTCGTCTAAATTTTTCAAGGAATAATCTGGAAATCGTTCCTCAAGAAATTTCCATATAGTATAGGCACAATCAAGAGTAGGCAAACTAGCAATCAAATTTTTGGGCAATCCTCTTATGATAATATTGATGGTTCTAAGATTACGAATCATGTCAAGATCCTCTTCGGGTGTGGGATGCAAGGGATCAATATGAGGTGCACAAGGGCTAGCAATGTACTTGTTCAAGTGATATTCATTGAAAATCTCAAGCATTTCATTTTCCACTCATGAAAATATTCTCCATCATGAATAGGCACTCTATGCCTAAGACTCCCCAAAGTAGACACATTCATCTTCCTCCAAAGGTGTTTAAACCAAGGCAATGGAGACCAAGGCTCTGATACCAATTGAAAGGATCGAGAAGAGGTGTCTAGAGGGGGGGGGGTGATTAGACACTAAGTACCAAAAGTTTCTGTTTTTAATTTCTTTAAGTTGAAGTGGAGTTTTGGCACAAGTTTAACAAACACAATACATATCAAGCAAGCATGCAAAGAGTATATGAGCATCAGAAAGTAAAGCATGCAACTTGCAAGAATGTAAGGGGAAGGGTTTGGAGAATTCAAACGCAATTGGAGACACAGATGTTTTTGTCGTGGTTCCGATAGGCGGTGCTATCGTACATCCACGTTGATGGAGACTTCAACCCACAAAGGGTAACGGTTGCGCGAGTCCACGGAGGGCTCCACCCATGAAGGGTCCACGAAGAAGCAACCTTGTCTATCCCACCATGGCCATCGCCCATGAAGGACTTGCCTCACTAGCGGTAGATCTTCACGAAGTAGGCGATCTCCTTGCCTTTACAAACTCCTTGGTTCAACTCCACAATCTTGTCGGAGGCTCCCAAGTGACACCTAGCTAATCTAGGAGACACCTCTCTCCAAGAAGTAACAAATGGTGTGTTGATGATGAACTCCTTGCTCTTGTGCTTCAAATGATAGTCTCCCCAACACTCAACTCTCTCTCTCACAGGATTTGGATTTGGTGGAAAGAAGATTTGAGTGGAAAGCAACTTGGGGAAGGCTAGAGATCAAGATTCATATGGTGGGAATGGAATATCTTGGCCTCAACACATGAGTAGGTGGTTCTCTCTCAGAAAATGTGTATTGGAAGTGTAGGTATGTTCTGATGGCTCTCTCCACGAATGAAGAGTGGGTGGAGGGGTATATATAGCCTCCACACAAAAAATAACCGTTACACACAATTTACCAATCTCGGTGAGACCGAATTGAGAAACTCGGTCGGACCGATTTAGCAAACCTAGTGACCATTAGGATTTTCGGTGGGACTGAGATGCAACTCGGTAGGACCGATATGGTTAGGGTTAGGGCATAACGTAATCTCAGTGAGACCGATTACACAAACTCGGTGAGACATATTTTGGTAATAAGCTAACTAGAGAGTTGGTCAGGCAAACTTGGTGAGACCGATTACACAAACTCGTTGGGACCGATTCTGGTAATAAGCTAACCAGAAAGTTTGCATTGTAATCTCGGTAGTACCGATTGCTCAATCTCGGTGGGACCGATTTTGGTAATGGACATACACAGAGAGATTACAATCCCATCTCGGTGAGACCGAGATCCCTATCGGTGAAACCGATTTGCCTAGGGTTTGTGGCAGTGGCTATGACATCTGAACTCGGTGGCGCCGCATAGAAGAATCGGTGGGGCCGAGTTTGACTTTTGGTTTATGTCATATGTGGATGTGGGTAAGATAGTTGAGGGTTTTGGAGCATATCACTAAGCACATTGAGCAAGCAAGCCATTACGCAACACCTCATCCCCTCTTGATAGTATTGGCTTTTCCTATAGACTCAATGTGATCTTGGATCACTAAAATAGAAAATGTAGTCTTGATCTTGAAGCTTGAGCTAATACTTTGTCCTTAGCATCTTGAAGGGGTTCCACATCCTTTAGTCCATGCCACTTAATTTGTTGAATTTGTCTGAAAGATACTAGGTAAAAGTATTAGTCCAACAAGAGATATGTTGTCATTAATTATCAAAATCACCCAGGGAGCACTTGTGGTTTCACCGGACCCCTTCCCAATTTGGACTGGGCTTGGGGGGCGTCCCCACCTCTTGGCCGCCTCCTCTCTCTTCCACTAAAGCCCATGTAGGCCCATTAAGCCCCCGAGGGGTTCCGGTAACCCTTCGGTACTCCGGTATATGCCCGAACTCATCCGAAACCATTCCGGTGTCCAAACATAACCTTCCAATATATCAATCTTCATGTCTCGACCATTTCAAGACTCCTCGTCATGTCCGTGATCCCATTCGGGACTCCGAACTACCTTCAGTACATCAAAACACATAAACTCATAATACCGATCATCATCAAACGTTAAGTGTGCGGACCCTACGGGTTCGAGAACTATGTAGACATGACCAAGACTCATCTCCGGTTAATAACCAATAGCGGAACCTGGATGCTCATATTGGTTCCTACATATTCTAAGAAGATCTTTATCGGTCAAAGCGCATAACAACATACGTTGTTCCCTTTGTCATCGGTATGTTACTTGCCCGAGATTCAATCGTCGGTATCATCATACCTGGTTCAATCTCGTTACTGGCAAGTATCTTTACTCGTTCTGTAATGCAGCATCCCGCAACTAACTCATTAGTCACATTGCTTGCAAGGCTCATAGTGATGTGCATTACCGAGAGGGCCCAGAGATACCTCTTCGATACACGGAGTGACAAATCCTAATATCGATCTATGCCAACTCAACAAACACCATCGGAGACACCTTCAGAGCATCTTTATAATCACCCAGTTATGTTGTGACGTTTGATACCACACAAGGTGTTCCTCCGGTATTTGGGAGTTGCATAATCTCATAGTCAGAGGAACATGTATAAGTCATGATGAAAGCAATAGCAATAAAACTAAACGATCATTTATGCCAAGCTAACGGTGTTGGGGATCGTTGCAGAAATTAAAAAAATTCTACGCATCACTAAGATCAATCTATGGAGTTTACTAGCAACGAGAGGGGAGTGCATCTTCATACCTTTGAAGATCGTGATGCGGAAGCGTTGCAAGAACGTGGTCGGTGGAGTCGTACACATCAATAACATGTATATCACTCCCTTGCCATCCTTCTTGAAGTTCTTCTTACCCTTGCCTTTCTTGAACTTAGTGGTTTTATTCACCATCAACACTTGATGTTCCTTTTTGATCTCCACCTCCGCTGATTTCAACATTGAATATACCTCAGGAATGGTCTTTTCCATCCCCTACATATTGAAGTTCATCACAAAGCTCTTGTAGCTAGGTGGGAGCAACTGAAGGATTCTGTCAACGACTGCATCATCCGGGAGATTAACTCCCAGCTGAGATAAGCGGTTGTGCAACCCAGACATTTTGAGTATGTGCTTGCTGACAGAACTATTCTCCTCCATCTTACAACTGTAGAACTTGTCGGAGACTTCATATCTCTCGACCCGGGCATGAGCTTGGAAAACCATTTTCAGCTCTTGGAACATCTCATATGCTCCGTGCTGCTCAAAACGCTTTTGGAGCCCCGGTTCTAAGCTGTAAAGCATGCCGCACTGAACCAGGGAGTAATCATCATTACGCGACTGCCAAGCGTTCATAACGTCTTGAGTTGCTGGGAAAACAGGTGCTTCACCTAGTGGTGCATCAAGGACATATGCTTTCTTAGCAGCTATGAGGATAATCCTCAGGTTATGGACCCAGTCCGTGTAGTTGCTACCATCGTCTTTCAGCTTGGTTTTCTCTAGGAACACGTTGAAGTTGAGGGCAACATTAGCATGGGCCATTTGATCTACAAGACATATTGCAAAGTTTTAGACTATGTTCATGATAATTAAGTTCATCTAATCAAATTATTTAATGAACTCCCACTCAGATAGACATCCCTTTAGTCATCTAAGTGATACATGATCCGATTCAACTAGGTCGTGTCCGATCATCACGTGAGACGGACTAGTCATCATCGGTGAACATCTTCATGTTGATCGTATCTTCTATACGACTCATGTTCGACCTTTCGGTCTTCTGTGTTCCGAGTCCATGTCTGTACATGCTAGGCTCGTCAAGTCAACCTAAGTGTATTGCGTGTGTAAATCTGGCTTACACCCGTTGTATGCGAACGTTAGAACCTATCACACCCGATCATCACGTGGTGCTTCAGAACAACGGACCTTAGCAGCGGTGCACAGTTAGGGGGAACACAATTCTTGATATTTTAATGAGGGATCATCTTATTTATGCTACTGTCGTTCTAAGCAAATAATATGTAAACACATGATAAACATCACATGCAATCAAATAGTGACATGATATGGCCAATATCATTTTGCTCCTTTTGATCTCCATCTTCGGGGCGCCATGATCATCATGACACCATGATCTCCATCATCATGATCTCCATCATCGTGTCTTCATGAAGTTGTCTCGTCAACTATTACTTCTACTACTATGGCTAACGGTTTAGCAATAAAGTAAAGTAATCACATGACGTTTATGTTGACACACAAGTCATAAATAAATTAAGACAACTCCTATGGCTCCTGCCGGTTGTCATACTCATCGACATGCAAGTCGTGATTCCTATTACAAGAACACGATCAATCTCATACATCACATATATCATTCATCACATCCTTTTGGCCATATCACATCACATGACATATGCTGCAAAAACAAGTTAGACGTCCTCTAATTGTTGTTGCAAATTTTTACGTGGCTGCTATAGGTTTCTTAGCAAGAACGTTTCTTACCTACGTCAAAACCACAACGTGATATGCCAATTTCTATTTACCCTTCATAAGGACCCTTTTCATCAAATCCGATCCGACTAAAGTGGGAGAGACAGACACCTGCTAGCCACCTTATGCAACTAGTGCATGTCAGTTGGTGGAACCTGTCTCACGTAAGCGTACGTGTAAGGTCGGTCCGGACCGCTTCATCCCACGATGCCGCCGAATCAAGATAAGACTAGTAACGACAAGTAAATTGACAAAATCGACGCCCACAACA
The DNA here is from genome assembly GCF_003073215.2 of Triticum urartu. Taxonomy (NCBI): domain Eukaryota; kingdom Viridiplantae; phylum Streptophyta; class Magnoliopsida; order Poales; family Poaceae; genus Triticum; species Triticum urartu. Next base: position 294,931,995 of record NC_053026.1, on the reverse strand, counting down.
ACTTGTGTTCTACTCGCGCATAGAAACTACGCATAGACCTAGCTCATGATGCCACTGTTGGGGATCGTTGCAGAAATTAAAAAAATCCTACGCATCACCAAGATCAATCTATGGAGTTTACTAGCAACGAGAGGGGAGTGCATCTTCATACCTTTGAAGATCGCGATGCGTAATCGTTGCAAGAACGCGGTCGGTGGAGTCATGATCGTGATGTGTAAGCATTGCAAGAACACGGTCGGTGGAGTCGTACACGAAGCGATTCATATCGCGGCCGATTCCGATCTAAGCACTGAACAATGGTGCCTCCGCATTCAACACACGTGCAGCCCGGCGACGTCTCCCGCGCCTTGATCTAGCAAGGAGAGAGGGAGAGATTGGGGAAGACTCCGTCCAGCAGCAGCACGACGGCGTGGTGGTGGTGGATGAGCATGGCACTCCAGCAGGGCTTCGCCAAGCACTACGAGAGACGAGGAGGGAGAGGGGTAGGGCTACGCCAAGAGAGAGGGAGACTCGTGTCTCTGGCAGCCCCAAAACCCCCACTATATATAGGGGGGAGGGGAGGGGCTGCGCCCCCATCTAGGGTTCCCCCCCTAGGGGTGGCGGCCATCCCTAGATGCATCTAGGGGGCAGCTAGAGGGGGAGAGAGGGGGGCGCACCCTAGGTGGGCCTTAGGCCCATCTGAGCCTAGGGTTTCCCCTTTCTCCCCTTCCATGGGCCTTGGGCCTCTTGTGGGAGGCGCACCAGCCCACCTAGGGGCTGGTCCCTTCCCACACTTGGCCCACGCAAGCCTCCGGGGCTGGTGGCCCCTCCCGGTGGACCCCCAAACCCTTCCGGTGGTCCCGGTACATTACCTATAACGCCCAGAACACTTCCGGTGTCCAAAACGAGACTTCCCATATATAAATCTTTACCTCCGGACCATTTCAGAACTCATCGTGACGTCCAGGATCTCATCCGAGACTCCGAACAACATTCAGTAACCACGTACTTCTATTTCCTATAACCCTAGCGTCATCGAACCTTAAGTGTGTAGACCCTACGGGTTTGGGAATCATGCAGACATGACCGAGACATCTCTACAACCAATAACCAACAGCAGGATCTGGATACCCATGTTGGCTCCCACATGTTCCAAGATGATCTCATCAGATGAACCACGATGTCGAGGATTCGATCAATCCCGTATACAATTCCCTTTGTCTACCGATATAGCACTTGCCTGAGATACAATCGTCGGTATACCGATACCTTGTTCAATCTCGTTATGGCAAGTCTCTTTACTCGTTCCGTAACACATCATCCTGTGATCAACCCCTTAGTCACATTAAGCTCATTACGATGATGTCTTACCGAGTGGGCCCAGAGATACCTCTCCGTCATACGGAGTGACAAATCCCAGTCTCGATTCGTGCCAACCCAACAGATACTTTCGGAGATACCCGTAGTGCACCTTTATAGCCACCCAGTAACGTTGTGACGTTTGGCACACCCAAAGAATTCCTACAGTATCCGGGAGTTACACAACCTCATGGTCTAAGGAAAAGATAATTGACATTAGAAAAGCTTTAGCAGACGAACTACACGATCTTGTGCTATGCTTAGGATTGGGTCTTGTCCATCACATCATTCTCCTAATGATGTGATCCCGTTATCAATGACATCCAATGTCCATGGTCAGGAAACTGTAACCATCGATTGATCAACGAGCTAGTCAACTAGAGGCTCACTAGGGACATGTTGTGGTCTATGTATTCACACATGTATTACGATTCCTGGATAACACAATTATAGCATGAACAATAGACAATTATCATGAACAAGGAAATATAATAATAACCATTTTATTATTGCCTCTAGGGCATATTTCCAACAAACAGATGGGTCTTGTCCATCACATCATTCTCTAATGATGTGATCCCATTCATCAAATGACAACACATGTCTATGGTCAGGAAACTTAATCATCTTTGATTAACGAGCTAGTCAAGTAGAGGCATACTAGGGACACTGTGTTTTGTCTATGTATTCACACATGTACTAAGTTTCCGGTTAATACAATTCTAGCATGAATAATAAACATTTATCATGACATAAGGAAATATAAATAACAACTTTATTATTGCCTCTAGGGTATATTTCCTTCAGTCTCCCACTTGCACTAGAGTCAATAATCTAGTTCACATCTCCATGTGATTTAACACCAATAGTTCACATCTTTATGTGATTAGTTCACATCTCCATGTGACTAATACCCAAAGGGTTTACTAGAGTCAATAATCTAGTTCACATCGCTATGTGATTAACACCCAAAGAGTGATCATGTTTTGCTTGTGAGAGAAGTTTAGTCAACGGGTCTGCCACATTCAGAGCCGTATGTATTTTGCCAATTTTCTATGTCTACAATGCTCTGCATGGAGCTACTCTAGCTAATCGCTCCCACTTTCAATATGTATCTAGATCAAGACCTAGAGTTATCCAGATCGGTGTCAAAGCTTTCATCAACGTAACTCTTTACGACGAACTCTTTGTCACCTCCATAACCGAGAAACATTTCCTTATTCCACTAAGGATAATTTTGACCGTTGTTCAGTGATCCACTCCTGGATCACTATTGTACCCTCTTGCCAAACTCATGGTGAGGTACACAATAGGTCTGGTACACAACATAGCATACTTTATAGAACCTATGAATGAGGCATAGGGAATGACTTTTCATTCTCTTTCTATTTTCTGCCATGGTCGGGTTTTGAGTCTTTACTCAACTTCACACCTTGCAACACAGGCAAGAACTCCTTCTTTGACTGTTCCATTTTGAACTACTTCAAAAACTTGTCAAGGTATGTACTCATTGAAAACATTTATCAAGCGTCTTGATCTATCTCTATAGATCTTGACGCTCAATATGTAAGCAGCTTCAGCAAGGTCTTTCTTTGAAAAACTCCTTTCAAACACTCCTTTATGCTTTCCAGAAAATTCTACATTATTTTTGATCAACAATATATCATTCACATATACTTATCAGAAATGTTGTAGTGCTCCCACTCACTTTCTTGTAAATACAGGCCTCACCGCAAGTCTGTATAAAACTATATGCTTTGATCAACTCATCAAAGCGTATATTCCAACTCCGAGATGTTTGCACCAGTCCATAGATGGATTGCTGGAGCTTGCACACTTTGTTAGCACCTTTAGGATTGACAAAACCTTCTTGTTGTATCATATGCAACTCTTCTTTAAGAAATCCATTAAGGAATGCTGTTTTGACATCCATTTGCCAGATTTCATAAAATGTGGCAATTGCTAACATGATTCGGGCAGACTTAAGCATAGATACGAGTAAGAAACTCTCATCGTAGTCAACACCTTGAACTTGTTGAAAACCTTTTGCGACAATTCTAGCTTTGTAGATAGTAACACTACTATCAGCGTCCGTCTTCCTCTTGAAGATCCATTTAATCTCAATGGCTCGCCGATCTTTGGGCAAGTCAATCAAAGTCCATACTTTGTTCTAATACATGGATCCCATCTCAGATTTCCTGGCCTTAAGCCATTTCGCAGAATCTGGACTCATCATCGCTTCCTCATAGTTCGTAGGTTCGTCATGGTCTAGTGATACATCTCCAATGTATCTATAATTTTTGATTGTTCCATGCTATTATATTATCTGTTTTGGATGTTTAATGGGCTTTAATATTGATACGTATCCAACGTATCTATAATTTTTGATTGTTCCATGCTATTATATTATCTGTTTTGGATGTTAATGGGCTTTATTTTACACTTTTATATTATTTTTGGGACTAACCTATTAACCCAAGGCCCAGTTCAAATTGCTGCTTTTTGCCTATTTCAGTGTTTCTTAGAAAAGGAATATCAAACCGAGTCCAAACGGAATGAAACCTTCGGGAGCGTGATTTTTGGAACAAACGTGATCCAGAGGACTTGGAGTGGACGTCAAGAAACGGACGAGGAGTCCACGGGGGAGGGGGCGTGCCTACCCCCTGGGCGCGCCCTCCCCCCTCATGGGCCCCTCGTGGCTCAACCGACCTACTTCTTCCTCCTATATATGTTCACATACCCCGAAAACATCCAGGATTACCACGAAACCCTATTTCCACCGCTGCAACCTTCTGTACCCAAGAGATCCCATCTCGGGGCCTTTTTCGGAGCTCCGCCGGAGGGGGCATTGATCGTGGAGGGCCTCTACATCAACTCCATGGCCCCTCTGATGATGTGTGAGTAGTTTACTTCAGACCTTCGGGTCCATAGTTATTAGCTAGATGGCTTCTTCTCTCTCTTTGAATCTCAATACAAAGTTCTCCTCGATCTTCTTGGAGATCTATTCGATGTAACTCTTTTTGCGGTGTGTTTGTCGAGATCCGATGAATTGTGGGTTTATGATCAAGTCTATCTATGAACAATATTTGATTCTTGTTTGAAATCTTTTATGCATGATTGGTTATCTTTGCAACTCTTGGAATTATCAGTTTGGTTTGGCCTACTAGATTGATCTTTCTTGCAATGGGAGAAGTGCTTAGCTTTGGGTTCAATCTTGCGGTGCTCGATCCCAGTGACAGGAAGGGAAACGACACGTATTGTATTGTTGCCATCGAGGATAAAAAGATGGGGTTTATATCATATTGCTTGAGTTTATCCCTCTACATCATGTCATCTTACCTAAGGTGTTACTCTGTTCTTATGAACTTAATACTCTAGATGCATGCTGGATAGCGGTCGATGTGTGGACTAATAGTAGTAGATGCAGGCAGGAGTCGGTCTACTTGTCATGGACGTGATGCCTATATACATGATCATGCCTAGATATTCTCATAATTATTCGCTTTTCTATCAATTGCTCGACAGTAATTTGTTCACCCACCATAATATTTATGCTATCTTGAGAGAAGCCACTAGTGAAACCTATGGCCCTAGGGTCTATTTGGCTCCGTATCTGATTGTTTGTCAATCCCTATAGGGCCACTTATGAGAGTGATATCTGATAGATATGATAAGATAATATTTTTGGTATTTTTATGATAAAGATGCAAAGTAAAATAAAGGCAAAGTAAAAAGCAAAGGAAATAACTAAGTAGTAGGAGATTAATATGATAAAGATAGACCCGGGGGCCATAGGTTTCACTAGTGGCTTCTCTCGAGAGCATAAGTATTCCACGGTGGGTGAACAAATTACTGTTGAGCAGTTGATAGAATTGAGAATAGTTATGAGAATATCTAGGTATGATCATGTATATAGGCATCACGTCCGAGACAAGTAGACCGACTCCTGCCTGCATCTACTACTATTACTCCACTCATCGACCGCTATTCGGCATGCATCTAGAGTATTAAGTTCATGAAAACAGAGTAACGCCTTAAGCAAGATGACATGATGTAGAGGGATAGACTCATGCAATATGAAGAAAACCCCATCTTGTTATCCTCGATGGCAACAAGACAATACATGCCTTGCTTCCCTTACTGTCACCGGGAAAGGACACCGTAAGATTGAACCCAAAGCTAAGCACTTCTCCCATTGCAAGAAAGATCAACCTAGTAGGCCAAACCAAACTGATAATTCGAGGAGACTTGCAAAGATAACCAATCATACATAAAAGAATTCAGAGAAGATTCAAATATTATTCATAGATAGACTTGATCATAAACCCACAATTCATCGGTCTCAATAAACACACCGCAAAAAGAAGATTACATCGAATAGATCTCCACAAGAGAGGGGGAGAACATTGTATTGAGATCCAAAAAGAGAGAAGAAGCCATCTAGCTACTAACTATGGACCCGTAGGTCTGAGGTAAACTACTCACACTTCATCGGAGAGGCTATGGTGTTGATGTAGAAGCCCTCCGTGATCGATGCCCCCTCCGGCGGAGCTCCGGAACAGGCCCTAAGAAGGGATCTCGTGGATACAGAAAGTTACGGCGGTGAAATTAGGGTTTTGGCTCCGTATCTGATCGTTTGGGGGTACGTAGGTATATATAGGAGGAAGGAGTACGTCGGTGGAGCAACAGGGGGCCCACGAGGGTGGAGGGCGCGCCTGGTGGGGGTGGGCGCGACCCCCTACCTCGTGCCCTCATGTTTTCTTTCTTGACGTAGGGTCCAAGTCTCCCGGATCATAATCTCCCTAAAAATCACGTTCCCGAAGGTTTCATTCCGTTTGGACTCCGTTTGATATTCCTTTTCTTCGAAACCCTAAAATAGGCACAAAAAAACAACAATTCTGGGCTGGGCCTCCAGTTAATAGGTTAGTCCCAAAAATAATATAGAAGTGGATAATAAAGCCTAATAATGTCCAAAATAGTAGATAATATAGCATGGAGCAATCAAAAATTATAGATACGTTGGAGACGTATCACGCACCTGGCTGCTCATCCTCCCGGGATCCACGGTGACGTCCTGGGGGGGACTCCGCGACCTCTTCACTGCGCGTTACGCGGCGCCGACACACCACGCAGTCGCGGCACTGCTGGGTGGCCCCCAAGCACCCCCTTCAGATCGCCACGTCAAGCCTTTCTTCTGTCAGATTGGGGCAGCCTGCAAGCGCCCGGGGCTCCGCCGGGTTGGGCTGTGCCAGAGGTTGACCTCACCTTCGACTCGGAAGACCACCCTGGCTCCACTGCCGGCTCCAGGATGCTCCCGATGCTCTGCACTCCCACCATCTACAACGTGGCCATCACCAAGACCCTCATCGACGGCGGCTCCGGCCTCAACTTGCTCTCCGTGGAAGCCTTCAGCCTTCTTCATGTGACGCTCGAACGGCTCGGCCTCAGCAAGCCCTTCACAGGAGTGGGTGGTGGAGCTGCTCACCCTCTGGGGCAGATCCGCCTCCCTGTCACCTTTGGCACGCGAGACAACTATCGCACCGAGCTGGTGGACTTTGACATCGCCCGCATCGGTCTCCCATACAACGCCATCCTCGGGTGCCCGGCTCTCGCTCAGTTCATGGCGGCGACTCACCTGGCCTACAACCTCATGAAGATGCCAGGGAGCAAGGGCGTCCTCACCATAAAGGGGGACACTAAGGATGCCGTGACGGCGCTCAGGCTCGACTTCAAGACCGCGGCAGCGGCACTGCCAGCCGGCGCCGGTGCGCCCGAGGCCAAGGAGACCGCGCCCACCAAGAAGAGGCAGTTGTTCACCCAAGACAAGGTGGAGACCAAGCAGGTGCCGACAACGAGGACGGGTCTTTAGGAGCCACCTTCTCCATAGGAACCGGCCTTGGCCTGGGACAAGAAGAAGCTTTGGTGAGGTTTTTGCGCGCGAACAAGGAGATATTCGCGTGGGAGCCTAATCAGCTGGTAGGGGTCCCGAGAGAGGTAATCCAGCATCATCTAAGGGTATGCCCCAACGTACGCCCTGTGAAGCAGCGAGCAAGACGACAGCCCACTGAGAAGCATGCCTTCATCGTCCAAGAGACACACAAACTGGAGGCGGCAGGCACCATCCGAGAAGTTCGATACCTCGAATGGCTGGCGAATCCCGTCGTAGTACCGAAGAAAGGTGGGAAGGAACGGATGTGCGTCGACTTCACCAACCTCAACAAAGCCTGCCCCCAAGATCCGTTCCCCCTTCCGCGCGTCGATAAAATCGTCCACTCCACTGCCGAGTGTGATTTGTTATGTTTCTTGGATGCGTTCTCTGGATACCATCAGATCAAGATGGCGGTGGAGGATGTGGAGAAGACGACCTTCTTGACACCATGTGGGGTGTACTGCTACACCTGCATGCCTTTCGGCCTTCGCAACGCGGGCGCAACCTTCCAACGGCTGATGCACATCGCCTTGGGGCGGCAGCTCGGCAGGAACACAGAGGCCTACATTGATGACATAGTGGTCAAATCTCGCGAGGCGAGGACGTTGATTCAAGACTTGGAGGAGACCTTTGAGAGTTTGCCCCGGGTGAACTTGAGGCTTAACCCGGAGAAGTGCATGTTTGGCGTCCCCTCTGGCAAGCTGCTGGGGTTTCTTGTATCCCATAGAGGGATCGAGGCGAACCCGGAGAAGATCAAGGCCATCGAAGACATGAGCCCACCACAGACCCTCAAGGAGATGCAAAAGCTGGCAGGACGGGTGACCGCGTTAGGGCGCTTCATCTCTAAGCTAGGTGAGCGCGCCTTACCCTTCTTCAAGCTCATGAAGAAGAAAGGCCCCTTCGAGTGGACCCCGGAGGCCGACCGGGCCTTCCAAGACCTCAAGAAATACCTCACCAGCCCCCCGGTGATGGTGGCGCCACGGCCTCTCGAGCCTCTGGTACTCTACCTCGCTGCCACCCCGTACTCCGCCAGCGCGGCGCTGGTGGCGGTTCGGGAGGAGCACAGAGGCAAAGGGGTGTCGTGCCAAGCCAGAGCTGATGCAGCGTAGGGTCAGGAAGGCACACCAGAGCCATCAGCGGCGGAAGATCAAGCTCGGCAGGGCAGCGTCGCGGAAACTCCTGAGGATGGCCAAGTCTCAGGAAACCCTCCACCTTAGGATACGCCACAATCTCCGCAAGACCCGAGCCTCGACAGTGTGCTAGCCCTCGTCGAGCACCCGGTATACTTCGTCAGCACCGTACTGCAAGACGCAAAGGCACGCTACCCCATGCCGCAAAAGCTCTTGCTCGCACTCTTGGTGGCCTCGCGCAAGCTGCGACACTAGTTCCAAGGGCACCCCATCAAGGTCGTCTCATCTTACCCATTGGAGAGGGTACTCGGGAGCCCAAACTCAGCCGGAAGGGTCGCTGAATGGAACATCGAGCTGCAAGCATTCCAGCTGGAGTTCAGCACCACCAGGGTCATCAAGGGAGCTGCGCTCGCCGATTTTGTGGCGGAATGGACAGATGCCCCGGCTCTTGAGGAAGGATAAGACCGGTCCACCTCCCTAGGAAGTGAGGCACCAGACGGCTGGGTCATGTATTTTGATGGCGCCTTTGCGCACCAGGGCGCGGGGGCTGGAGCAGTGCTCATCTCGCCCACTCAGGACAAGCTTTACTACGCCGTGCAACTCTGCTTCCAGCACGGCGAGAAGGTCTCCAACAATATTGCAGAATACAAAGGCCTCATAGCCGGCCTGAAGGCTGCGGTGGCTCTGGGGGTGAGGCGCCTTACCATCAAGGGAGACTCGCAGCTCCTCGTCAACTTCTCCAACAAAGTGTACGAGCCAAAGGACGAGCACATGGAGGCCTACCTTGCGGAGGTGCGCAAGATGGAAAAGCAGTTCTCAGGATTGGAGCTGCAGCACGCTCCTTGGGGCACCAACAAGGAAGCCGACGACATCGCCAAGAGAGCATCCAAGCGGCAACTGCAAGAGCCCGGCGTCTTCTAAGAGCGACTCTTCAAGCCGTCAGCTACGCCACCTCTTTCAAGAACGACTCAGCCTCGGGAGGAGCTCCCACAGCCCCCGGCCACGGGAGCACCAGCTTGCGGCCCAACCTCAGGAGCTCGGCTACTCTTGGTGCTCGAGCTTTAGGAGGAGTGCTGGACCAAGGAGTTTAAGGAGTACCTGATGCACGGGACACTGCCAGAGAAGGAAGAGGACGCGGAGCGCGTGGCCCGATAGGCCACAGCATACTGCATTCAAGACGGCGAGTTGTACAGGAAACGTCCGAGCGATGTCACGCTGCGCTGCATCTCCAGCGATCAAGGGAGGGAGCTGCTGACTGACATACACGGCGGGGACTATGGACATCACTCATCATCACGGACCCTCATTGGCAAAGCCTTCCGCATCGGATTCTATTGGCCCACAGCACTCAATGATGCAACCGAGATGGTGAAATCCTGCGAAGCTTGCCAATTCCACGCCAAGCAAATCCATCAGCCTGCTCAGGGCCTCCAAACCATCCCACTCACATGGACGTTCGCGGTCTGGGGTCTAGAAATCCTAGGCCCGTTCCCACGAGCGCCAGGGGGCTACCGTTATCTCTACGTCGCCATCGATAAGTTCACCAAGTGGGCGGAAGTGGAAGCCGTCCGAACCATTCCAGCCAGCACTGCTGTCAAGTTCATCAAGGGCCTCGTGAGCCGCTTCGGGGTCCCCAACCGCATCATCACAGATAACGGCTCGCAGTTTACTAGTAACCTCTTTAAAACCTACTGTGCTAACCTTGGAACGCAGATCTGCTATGCTTCGGTGGCCCACCCCAGGAGCAATGGTCAGGCTGAGCGTGCCAACGCTGAGGTCCTAAGGGGCCTCAAGACCAGGACCTTCAAGAAGAAGCTGGAGGCCTGCGGCAGGGGCTGGCACGACGAGCTCCAGTCCGTGTTGTGGTCCATCCGCACCACCGCTACCAAGCCAACGGGCGAGACTCCGTTCTTCCTTGTCTACGGAGCTAAAGCAGTCCTCCCTCACGAGGTCAAGCATCGCTCCGCGCGGGTTCTGGCGTTCGACGAAACGCAGCAGGATGCCATGCGGAGGATGGAACTCGTGCTGGGGGAGGAACGTCGTCGCGAAGCTACATTAAGGGCGGCAAGGTACCAGCAAGCGCTGCGGCGTTACCACTGCCGCAACATTCGCTCTAGGACGCTCGAGACGGGTGACCTAGTCCTAAGGCAGGTCCTCTCCAGGAAGGGCTGCATAAGCTTTCACCCATGTGGGAGGGCCCGTTCAGGGTCGTCCACATCTCCAGGCCTGGCGCCGTGTGCCTGGAGACGCAAGAAGGGACACCTATCCAAAACGCCTGGAGCATCCAGCACCTCCGGAAGTTCTACCCATGAAGCAGGGCCCAGAGCATGTGAAGCAAGGCCCAGAGCCTGTGAAGCAAGGCCCAGAGCCTGTTAAGCAAGGCCCAGAGCCTGTGAAGAAAGGCCCAGAGCCTGTGAAGAAGGCCCGGTGCCTGTGAAGAATCGCCGCCCGTGACACTCTCACGTAATAATGAGTTGGGGCTGTACATGCCCCGGAGTCTCATGAGCGCCGACCTCAGGACCTGGGGCTCCCTCCCATGCCTAGTGGACAGCACTTAGCTCCGCGCTGGTGAGAAGACTTGAAGACTAGATTAGGTGCTGGACACGGCTTTTCATTTGCTTTCCGCAGTTGGTTCGCTTCTCCTTAATCAATGTTTGCCTTTGGTGTTCCTTCCTGATTTGGTTCCTTCGCCTTTTACTGCGTTTTCAGCTTTGGTTTTCTCATGATCTCTCTCTCGCATACCTCGCGAGGGGTCTAGGCAGGTGCCCTCGCGAGCATCTTTCTTCTCTCCGCCTTCTCGCGAGTCACCCTCATTCGAGCCTGAAAGCTGGCACATCTTTCCTAATCCGTGCCCCTCGGGTACCGCGATTCAAAGTGCCAAGTCAAGGTTGGGGTGAACGGAAAATCCTCTAGCGCGCCCGCTAACAATTTTTTTTTGCAGATTCTGAGCAAACATAGACA